>NW_020665188.1:102154-144288 GCF_002925995.2 Terrapene triunguis | reverse complement strand
AGCCGCGATCGCGATCTGCAGCGGCAATTCAGCGGGAGGTCCTTCGCGCCGAGCGGGAGTGAGGGACCATCTGCCGAATTGCCGCCGAATAGCTGGACGTGCCCTCTCCGGAGCGGCCGCCCCAAGCACCTGCTTGCCAGGCTGGTGCCTGGAGCCGGCCCTGACCCTAATGATACTGTCATTTTGTTAATCAGTAACATTTTGCCATTTTCAAAATGGTTTAATTTGACGTTTGAGAACAGTATATTCTGCATCGCTTGCTCCACAAGGAGAAGGCAAACGGTCTAATGAGTCCCAGCAATGGGATGTTGTTCCATTCAGCAGAACCTCACTAATCCGCACTTTGGCAACCTGCAAGGCCAAGCCAGAAATGAATTTTCAAGCTCTGTGGTGGATCAAAGCTGGAATCGATGATATTTTCTTGTGCTGAGCTGGTGCTCCCACTCACCCCACCCCATCATTTCTGCGAGGCCAGAGGTGGTGGGTATGGCCTGCCAGGAGTGATGTGGGGAGACGCCTGGTGATTTTGGTTATATTGGTGTTGGGTTATGTGATGTTGGTGTTATTGGTGGGTCATTTATTAAGGGATTTCCATGGGTGCTCAGAGCAGTGGACAGGTGCTTTTCTATTGTAGATTGGTAAATCTCTAAATAACTGATGTCACTCTTCCAACAGATGAACCTCTTATCACTCCGGGAACCTATTAACACCCTAGAAAGGTGCTAGGCTGCTTACATTTGTTTGGTGATGCTGGTGCACGTCCAGTGGCAGATTAGCCACTGGGCGAACGGGGCCCATGCCCAGGGGGACCCGGAAAAATGGTCACTCCGGCGCCCTACCCCTGCTCCACTCAGGGCTCCTGCTGGGGAGCAGGGTTGGGCACAGGGGCTTCTCCCGCTCCACCCGCCTGGCGCTCCTGCTAGGGACCGGGACAAGCCCCTACGCCCTGACCCCACTCCCTGGCAGGAGCTCCAGGCAGGCAGGCGAAGCAGGGCAAGCCTCCGTGCCTGACCCCATTTCCCTGGCAGGAGTGCCAGGCCGGGCGGGGGGTCGGGGGGGAGCGGGGCAAGCCCCTTTGCCCAACCCCATTTCCCCAGTAGAAGCACCTGGGAGAAAGTGGCGGGGGGGGGGGGGGGTGCGGGCGAAGGGGGGGGGGGGGGGGCCCCCACTTGCTCTGGCCCAGGGCCCCACAAAATAGCAATCCGCCTCTGTGCACATCCTCCTTTCTAATGTCAGTAGCAGCTTCTTCCATCAGCATGATGGAAGCCGTGACTGCCCATCCTCGCTGGCCCAGCTAGTGAACTTCAGGCAGATAGATCTCCTGTTGGCCAAATGCCCAAGTGGATTCTGGCTCATAAGGCTCCCACGGGACAGTGCTTCTCTGCCGTGGGAAAGCTTACATGCCAGAGGTCTCCCCAGCCTGGTCCCCAGATGCAAGTTCAGAGCAGTGACCTTAGACTCAGCTGCAGAATCCCCATGGGACTGAACACTTATATCCACATGTCCGTCAGGCCAGCTCACAGGCAGCTCCTTCATTTCTGCCCAAGGCAGGATCATTACAAGTACAGCACGGTACTGGTCAGCTTTTCTTTTGCCCCCCCCCCCCCCCCCCCCCGAGTACATACCCAGTGACCATCATGGTTGCTCACCCGAACATCCTGGCAATTCATGTCTCGCCGTACCTCGGTGGTTGGCTAGGGAAGATTCAGGTACTACAGGAGGCGAGAACTGGCCTGCAGAAGACCTGCTCTCACCTCCAGGCTAAGGTTACACCACGTGAAATCCACCTTTGCACTCGTGTCTGTTGGGGAGACCATGGAGTCAGTAATGACAAAGGTTTGCCTGCCTCAAGGAGATTTCTAGACCTACTCACAACTACTCCATTAGTAGGTTCTCAGCTTCAAAACCAGGGAGTACCTGAGGTCACTGGCTCAATGGTGTTGTGCATCTGGATAACCCCAGTCGTCTGGTTGAGAGGAAGCTGCCTCAGGAGAACAATTGAAGCAACAGAGTGTCTGTTCCACCTGGCGTGATGGACCGGCCCTTGGGATGTTTGCAGAGTGGTTCTTGACTCACCAGTCTCCCAGGAACCCAGGCCTGTAAGGCAGGAGGGGATGCACATCTGGGCCAGTGGACAACCCACAATTTGAATGCCTATTGCCTTGGGCAACATTAATGGTAAACAGTAGTAGCAGCCAGGGGCCTGGCAGAGGTCCCCAGCAGAGACAGCTGGAGCTCAGTGTGCTCCAGTCACGCTCCCTATGCTGGAGCTGCAGGGGGCATGTGGTACGGGAGCAAGCTGTGCTGGGAGTGAGACGTGCCCTGCAAAGGGAGCAGGGTGGGGCTGTGAGCCCCCATAGAGAGTCTCCAGCACAAGGCAGTGCAGATGTGCAGTGTTCTCTAGCACTCAGGAGTTATCGTAAAAATGCTACTGAATTTCTTTGGCCAGCCTGTTTCTGTGAGTTCCTGTCGCTGTTTGTCCCTCCGTGCGGCTGCAAAGATGCTTCTAAAACGCAATCCACTTTCCCAGTTGAGACGGGTCAGTGTTTTGAACAGCAACTAAAGGCACGAGGGTCATCAGGAGAACCTTGCTGAGGAGTATTCACCAGATTTGGTATCATGTGGCCCATCCCTGGGCAAGAGGAGCTCATGAACGCCATTGGTGGGATTCCTAGGGGGGGAAGGCAGGACACCCTGGATGCGATTGAGCTTTCAGACTGTGCATGAATGAAACGCAGACATTGTCAGGCTGGAGAGTTCGAAATCCACTGGTTACCTCCATTCAGGGGCCTCCTGCCCCAGCCGAAAAAACAAAGCGAGAGCTTCGCAGCTTTGAACTCTTCCATTTCTGCTCCATAGCTGGACCCTGCTGCCCTAGGTAGACTGCCGTCTGCATCCTTCTCCGGCCATCCTGTCCCAGCCCCATTTATAGTCAGTTACCTAGTGCGACCTTTCAGCACTAAGTTGGCTATTCAATGAACCCACTCTTCCTGGGCACTTTGCCAATGGCTGCCCAGTATCAGAACTGCCTCTTGTAAGCAAGCGGCCTGAGAGGCTAACGCAGACCCTGCACTCCTCTGCCAGGCTTCAGCCCAGGGCATGGTGCAGGCAGGACACTTGTTGGTATGCTGGATGGTCTCCTCTTGCCCTCAGCCAGGGAGATGCCATGTAGCTGCATCCTGCAGGGCTTCTCTGTGCCTTGCCATACCACTGATATCAATATCCATCTATACCCAACATCAAAATGTCACTGTTAATGGGAAATCATATCCAGTGGAGGGGTTTCCCCGGGGATCTGTTCTTGCCCCACTGCTGTTCAGCTTCTTGATCAATGAACTGTGAGGAAATACAAAATCACTCACTGCTGGTAAAATCTGCAGCTGACCCAAAGCTGAGCGGAGTGGTAAATAATGCTAAGGGCAGTTACGCAGAGTGGGCTGGACAATTTGGTGAGCTGAGCCCAAGCCAACATGCATTTCAATGCAGCCAAAGGCAAGGGCATATATCCAGGAACAAATAGCGTAGGCCACATTTTCAGGGTGGGAGATTGTATTTTGGACAGCAGTGACTCTCACCTATTGAGGGCTCCTGGCTGCTGATTGCAGAACAGAGTCCCAGCCTTGACATCCTTTTGGTCTCCTTAGTGCATTCAGAGACCCACATAGACACAACAGGGAAATATGCTCCCTTCTGCCTGTGGCTGGCCTGAAGACTGAGCCACACCCTATCAAACATGGATCTGGCACCTGGGACCCATGCTGGTTACAGGAGCTTGCAGGACTGGATCGAAGAGTGAACCACACCCTCTAAAAAAGCTCTCACTGGTACAAATGCATCAGCCCATTAGCTTAGCAAGGCAGGTTGCTGAGAGCACATCGCCCCACTGTACCAAGATACGCTTGGGGGCCTTCAGAGAGCAAGTTACATTCCCTGATTCTAATAGTTCGACTGTCCCAACTCCAGCCCTTCAGCCTAAGTTAGAGCCGCTTAGGGACTGCTCTAACGACTGCCAGCTGCCTGTGGTCCCTATGGGACCACGCAACATGTGAGAAATGATGGAGTGAAGCTGTGCTCCACCTGCCCTCTTTCTCCCAATTAACCCCTCCCATCCTCCACACTGCAGGGAGAAGGGCAGTTGGTGCAAGAGCTGGCAACGCTACTGTCCACCTGCTCAGTGCTCCCCCATGCCGGGGGAATTCCCTGCTGGCCAAATCCTGAGTGGCCAGAACTGGGGCAGAGAGGCTGGACCATTGCATTCTGTTTGGGGAAATCTGTGTTCTCTTCCCATCCAAGGAAAGGGGCTGTCTGAGATCACTGAGCGCACCCCACAGGCTGACAGAGGGCCTCCACTCCAAAGGGGGTGCTGTTATGTGGGAGATGCTGATCAGAGAAGAAAGCCACAGCACTGTCTGGTCTAATCAGAAAACAAGCGTTTGTCTCTCATCTCAACATTTCTCTTCTCTGCCTCCCTCTTTCCTCTCTTGGCACCTTCCTCTTTCTCAGAGCCCCTCCCTCCACTACCAGAGCCTCTTCCCAGCAGAGCTGAACAAGTCTTCTCCAAGCTATTGCAAGCTGCTGCTTTTTCAGCCCCAGCCTTTGAAGTCCTTCTGGAATATCATCAGCATTTCATCGCCCGCAAGGAGGAGCTTTGGTTTGAAAATCCAGACAGGACAATGCATCTCTGTCTTTGTCAAGAGTGCACAGCCCAGGGGCAAAGTGGAGTTGGTGTGGATGGACACGCAGGTGCTGCGGAGGAGCAGAGACTACGTCCCGGCTAGGCTAGGCACAGGCCTAGTGGAGTGGTGACTAGCAGCTATAACTCAGTGAGGGTGTCAGGCCGTCTCACTCACAGTACGGGCACGTGCTCACTCGTTGGAAGGAGTACGTGGCATTGTGCGCTCCAGTCCTTCTCTCACCTAATGAATGGAGCAGCATTCACACCCGCCTCCGAGGGAAGTGGTAAAAGCATCATCCCCCCGAGTCTTTGACAACGGACCAGACAAAGCAGTGGACAGTCTAGTGTAGCAGGGAACGGAGCAGAGAACTGAACAGATTGTTCCCATCGCTAATTCCAGCTTATGCTGCCAGGGGTCAATTCAGCAGCAAGGTCTTAAGAAATAAATACAAGTTTATGAACAGGTCTTCATCCTGCCTGGCTCAGTGGGTGTGAAACATGATCGTTGTGAGCTGGGTGGCTCACACCCCCTTTGCACAGGTGCAGATGACCGCACAAGGCAGCAGGGGCCAGGTATGTGAGGGGTAAGTGGAAGCACTGGGAGCCTTCCCCATCCCACCTTGTGCACCCAGAGACAGCTGCATTCCTGTGCTCAGGACGTTTCCAGGACTGCTCCCTGCCAGTGCTCTTGGGTGGAGGGCCCTGAGCCCTAGTGCCCTATGCACCAGCCCACAGAGCAAGCTGGGGCAGCAGGTCACACCATCGTCAAGGCTAGTGAAGCCTGTTCTCTCTGGTAAGTTGTGTGGGAACATCACACATCCCAGGGGAAGCCGGGCTCCCGCATGCTGCCAGATAGCCCTTGCTTGATGCGTGAATGGCTCGGGAGACTGCATGTGAGGAGATACCTGGCTGGGAATCTCTCATGGGAGCAGAACCTCTTTAAACAACACATGGACCTTTCTGAAGCTGCTCCACTTGCCTGTTGTCTGGAGTCTATGGGGGATGAGAGCCAGATTGCCAGAAACCTGCAGCTTCCTAGAATCCCCTGGAAACCCATTCCCAAGGGCTCTTCCAGTTCTAGCAACTTGTCTTCAGTGCCGTGTAACATGGGTCTCAGCTTGGTTTGTTCCAACAGGGCATATCCCAGTGTCAGGTATTCTAGAAGATTTTGTGGATGCTGTTGAGGTGCTTGCTCCACTGGGACTGAGAACAGTACTGGTATTCAGTGAGCACCGAAGATTGGCTATACTATAGGCTAGCTAGAGAAAATAGGGGCCAGACTAGATGCTTTGATCTTAATAAAGTCAGAAGGGACCATTGTGATCATCTAGCCTGACCTCCTGCATAACAAAGGCCAGAGAATCTCATCCACTGATTCCTGCCCCACGCCCAGAACGTCTCACTGAGCTAGAATGAAGCTCTTAGTCACAGATCCAGACTTGGTGACCAAGTGAAGCCAAGTGTTGGAGAATTGGACAAATCCCTTGGGAATCTGGTCCAGTGGTTAATTATTCTCTGTGTTACCAACATATCTTATTTCCCGTTTGCTCTGCTGAGTTCTCTTCCAGCCATTGGGTCTGGTTCCACCTTTAACTGCGAGGTTAAAGAGGCCTCTATCAGAAACCTCCCCGTGTAGGTACTTAATGGCCAAGATCAAATCACCTCTTAACTGCATCTTTTATAAGTGAAATAAATAACCATTGGCACAGATTCCCAAGGGATGGGCCCAAACACGCTCACCATAGCTTTGTCTGAGCTGGCTCGCTAAGAATAACAGCATGGCCCATGGCAGCACAGGCACCGGCTTGGGCTTAGCACCCGAGTACAAACTCAGCGGGTTGGACAGGATTGTGATCAGGTGGCCATCCTGAGCTGCTGTCTGTGCTGCTGTGGGCACACTGCTATTTTTAGCAAGCTAGCTCAATCAAAGCTAGCGGGGTATCTTTACCCAAGCTGAAAGCTCTATCTCCCCAGCACAGTGTAGACGTACCCTCAGTGGCTCACTGTCTGGCAGGTTTTCTAGACCTCAGGTCAGTCTTGTAGCTTCTACTCTGTCCCCTTTCCAGTATTTCAACATCCTTCTTGGAGAGCGGCCAGTAGAATTGGATTCCGTATTTGTGCAATGGTCTCACCAACGCTGTATGCAGAGGTAGCGCCACCTCGCTGCTCCTCTGCGATGGTCCCGTTTGTCCCTTTTCCCCCAGCCTCGCACTGGGCGAGCACGCTCAGCTGGTTTCTACCACCACCCCTTAGGCTTTTTCAGAGTCATTGTGTTCCCGGATCTAGTCCTGCCTCCTGTAAGTGTGGCCAAGGCAGGAAACCAGGAGGGACTGGGCAAGAGACGATAATGAACAAGAGACAACATTTGGATGTCAACTGCCTGAGTCACCTGGCTAGGAATCTTTTCTTGTGTTTTCTTTTCTCGTAGAGCTTCTTATTGTAAACCCACCTTTGCCTTGTTTTGTCTTCCCCCGGGCACAAATGCATCTGACCTGTACGGGGTGGGGGCTAGTCACAGCGCAGCCCTCCAACACGGGGCAGCTCTGCCATTCCTAGCTGAGGCCCTAGCTCAGTTCCCGGGGATTGACAGGCATGTGGAGCATGCCCAGAAAGGCAAGGGCTCTGATCTGCAGGGCGTCCCCGGGAGGGGTGCAAAGATGGCTTTATGGGCTTTCCAGGGGCCAAAACATACTCCAGAATAAGTTACAGCAGCCCGGTGCTGCTCTAAGTTACTGCAGACCAGACCAGCAGCCCTCCAGCACTGTGAGCTATGGGTTTGCCCCCAGGCCACCCCCTTCCAGCCCTGCCCTGGTCCCAGCACACCCCGTGTTTGGTGGTAGCCCTGCTCTGTGCGTGACCAGGCAGATTTCCCTCTGCCAGCTGCAGTGCATTAAGAGCTCCTATACACCACGGCCATGGTGATGCAGGGTACTGGCGTGGGGAAAGTCTCTGTCCTCCTTGAAGCTGGTCCCAGGTGGGGAGGTGTCACTTCTTGCCAGCAAGTTAAAGAAGTATGGGCTGGATGAATGGACTGTAAGGTGGACAGAAAGCTGGCTAGATCGTCGGGCTCAACGGGTAGTGATCAATGGCTCCATGTCTAGTTGGCAGCCGGTTTCAAGCGGAGTGCCCCAAGGGTCGGTCCTGGGGCCGGTTTTGTTTAATATCTTTATTAATGATCTGGAGGATGGTGTGGACTGCACTCTCAGCAAGTTTGCAGATAACACTAAACTGGGAGGCGTGGTAGATACACTAGAGGGTAGGGATCGGATACAGAGGGATCTAGACAAATTAGAGGATTGGGCCAAAAAAAACCTGATGAGGTTCAACAAGGACAAGTGCAGAGTCCTGCATTTAGGACGGAAGAATCCCATGCACTGCTACAGACTAGGGACCAAATGGCTAGGTAGCAGTTCTGCAGAAAAGGACCTAGGGGTCACAGTGGACGAGAAGCTGGATATGAGTCAACAGTGTGCTCTTGTTGCCAAGAAGGCTAACGGCATTTTGGGCTGTATAAGTAGGGGCATTGCCAGCAGATCGAGGAACGTGATAGTTCCCCTTTATTCGACATTGGTGAGGCCTCATCTGGAGTACTGTGTCCAGTTTTGGGCCCCACACTACAAGAAGGATGTGGAAAAATTGGAAAGAGTCCAGTGGAGGGCAACAAAAATGATTAGGGGTCTGGAGCACATGACTTATGAGGAGAGGCTGAGGGAACTGGGATTGTTTAGTCTCCAGAAGAGAAGAATGAGGGGGGATTTGATAGCTGCTTTCAACTACCTGAGGGGGGGTTCCAGAGAGGATGGAGCTCGGCTGTTCTCAGTGGTGGCAGATGACAGAACAAGGAGCAATGGTCTCAAGTTGCAGTGGGGGAGGTCTAGGTTGGATATTAGGAAACACTATTTCACTAGGAGGGTGGTGAAGCACTGGAATGCGTTACCTAGGGAGGTGGTGGAGTCTCCTTCCTTGGAGGTTTTTAAGGCCCAGCTTGACAAAGCCCTGGCTGGGATGATTTAGTTGGGAATTGGTCCTGCTTTGAGCAGGGGGTTGGACTAGATGACCTCCTGAGGTCCCTTCCAACCCTTATATTCTATGATTCTATGATTTCCCCACTCTCTGCTGAGCTCCCAAACACCGTCCCAGCATTGGACTGAGTGTTCAGAGATACTTCCTTGCAGAACGAGCCCAAGTCTGTTAGGGATTCACAGCTCTTTCTCCAAGCAAATGTCTGTTAGCTCCAGTGCCCAGGCTAAATTCCAAGACAGCGAGCTACAGTATGTTCAGATAAATTCCCCTCTCGCTGCATTTGGGTTCATGACCTGCCCCTACACTGTTAGGCAGTATTGCTGACATGTTTACAGTGGCTGCTGAGTTCCACTCTAGAGGTGGCTGCATTGTGATGAGTAACATGATCACTGTGTAAATGTCTGCTCTGTAAAGTGTCTTGCTCCTGTCGCTAAATGGATAGGAATAGTAACGAGCAGTGGTATTTAGTACTAGACCAGAGGCTGGGTGAGGGGCTATGTCTGAGGACATGAGTTCAGTCTGGACAAGGCAGGTCAGAACCTACATGCAGTGTTCGACTTTCTCTCCTCCCAGACCTCAGTGACCAGCTCCTGGAAGTGGTGGGTCTCGAGGGAGCGATGGAGATGGGGCAGATCTACACCGGACTGAAGAGTGCTGGAAAGAGACTGGCTCAGTGTTCATCCGTCACCATCAGGTACTGTCCCAGCCCTCAGCCCCTGATCCCGCTCTTAATCACGCCCATTAGAACATGGCAAATGGCTGTGACTATTTGAAAGCATCCTAACAGATACATTGCTACATCCAACGCCTGTCCGAGGCTCTGCTGAGATCCAGTTATCGCCCCACCTGTCTCCCCTTCACCCGCTAATCCTGTAACTCCAATTCCAGCAGGTCTGCTTGTCTGGCATGATTTATTTACAGTGTTGTGGTGGCCGCATTGGTCCCCGGATATGAGTGAGACAAGGTAGATGCGGTAACACCTTGTATTGGACCAATTTCTGTTGGTGGAAGGGTCAAGCTCAAAAGCACGTACCTTCCACCAACAGAAACTGATCCAATAAAAGACATTATTCCCCCACCTTGTTTCTGTCCTGCGTTATGTATGGGGCTTGTACAGCACCAAGCAGAAAGGAATCATTGGCCATGAGTAAGGCTCCTAGGACCTATGGTGATACAGCTACCCCGGCAATATTTAGTGTAAGGCTTTGCCACTTATTGCTCAGGAGTCTATTGGCCACAGTGTCTCTCTTTATATTTGCTCAGTTCTTTTACTAGGCTGGGATGGTTTGGGTTGGATTGGTTAGCTGGTTTGGTTGGGTAGTTGGTCGGTCAGATCATTCTTCTCTCCTTCATAGTAAAATAGTGCCGTGTTGGATTTCCCAGCCCTTAGATACCTCCCTAGTTTTCAGTGACTCTTCAGTGATAGTTGTTAGTGGGTTTGTGCATTTGTTGGCTGGCTTCCTTTAAAACTAGGAACTCTCCCTTGTCACCGACTCATTGTGTGAGCCAAATCCTGAAGGTCCTACTGTTTACTTGGGCAAAGCTCGCCCTGGCGTCAGTGGCAGTTTGACTGACTCGGATGGAGGAAACAGGGTGGAAGGACTGCAGGATTTGGCCGTGTGTATTCAGATCTCCCCTTCCTTACTTCTGATCAATAGGTGGTTTGTGTATTAGTCATTATTGAATTGGCAAAAATGTTTGGACGGATGCCACAAAACTGTTTGCAGATTTCACGCAAATAGTTTCAGCCGTTCACAAAATGGCTGGAGGAGGCGGTGAGGGTGTGTCCACTGCTGCCCTCCCTTCCCCTTATAACTTTTCACCCAGCGGATAGGGTAGTCACCCAAGAGTTAGGCAACCCAGGTTCATTATCTCCCTCCTTCCAGTCATCGGTGACATAACCTTCCAGCATCTACCTTGAGGGAGGCGCTTCAGGACAGGGGTTCTCACCCTTCAGATCTTTGACCAGTTTACCATGGAGCCACATTAGCCTCCCCTTGTTCCTGACCCCCTGCTTTTTCAGAGGGATGGCAGACTGCTGGGCCTTAATTAAGGTGTCCTGTAGGGTGCTTCCGCCTTCATTCTCACCCCTGGATTTTAGTACTTCATCCCTTTCCCCATGCCTTACAGACTGCAATATCAGCTGTACACCTCCACCTCAACCGAAATGCCGCTCGGCTGTACTTTCCCATAGACTCAGATCTCAGTATCAGTCCTGATTACTCAAAACCCACACACCTTCCACCCCACTGACTCAGATCCCAGATCTGCCCTTCCCCCAGCCAGACTGTAACCCCTAATGACATACCCACATGTACAGCCCAGGGTGCCTCTCATCCATGGAACCCTCTCCCTAGAGTTTATCATCTCCACAATGCCTCATTTTTGTTAACCTCCTTCCACTGAAGCATCAGGAATGGCCTGGCTGGAGATGGGACACTGGATGGGGCGGGGGGGAGGGAGCAGGCCTCTGAGGTGGCACCGAACGTTCTCTCTCTCCGGTGCTTGGCTGGCTGGGTCTTGCTCACATGCTCAGGGTCTAACTCAGGGGTTGGCAACCTTTCAGAAGTGGGGTACTGAGTCTTCAGTTATTCACTCTAATTTAAGATTTCGCATGCCAGTAATACTTTTTAATGTTTTTAGAAGGTCTCTTTCTATAAGTTTATAATATATAACTAAACTATTGTTGTATGTAAAGTAAATAAGGTTTTTAAAATGTTTAAGAAGCTTCATTTAAAATTAAATTAAAATGCAGAGCCCCCCGGACCGGTGGCCAGGACCCAGGCAGTGTGAGTGCCACTGAAAATCAGCTCACGTGCCGCCTTCAGCACGCGTGCCATAGGTTGCCTACCCCTGGTCTAACTGATCGCCGTGTGGGGTCGGGAAGGAATTATCCCTCCGGTCAGACTGGCAGGGACCTTAGTGGGAGGGGGCGATTCTCATTCCTCTGCAGCGCATGGGTGCGGGTCACTTGTCAGGATTATCTGGGTCTCTCTCATGTAATCATTTTCCTGACACTGAGTGGGCCTTGGGCACTGGTGCACTTCGGTCCCTCCTGTTCTCTGCCTGTGACACATCCTACTCTAGTGTCCTGGGAGCTGTAATAGTTTGGTCAGTGGTTGGGTTTGGTGCATGGGTGCTGGGTGTTGTTGGGGGCCTGCGCTATGCAGGAGGTCAGACTGGAGGATCTGGTGGTCCCTTCTGGCCTTGAACTCTATGACTGTATCAAACACGTGGGCAGAGGCAGTGACAGACGCAGCAGAAGAACAAAGAGCATTCAGCAAAGGTGCAAGGAAGGAGCGGAGAGGATCCAGGGACAGGCTACTGACCTGGGAAAGGAAGTGATCAGATCCAGTAGCTCATAAAACAAGGTGCAATCCTTGGCATGATGCCTCGAGCCTGGGGCATTACAGCAGTCTCCCGCATGGATTTCATGTGCCCAGGGCTTGCAGTTCAGGGCATGTTTTCACTAAGGGCTGCTCCAGTGCATGTCCTCCGTGTCTCCGCCCACTCCTCTGGGGAAGGTCTGTGAGCTACAGGACCCTCCGTGCAGAGTGCCTGGAGAAAGGCAGCCCCTCCTGTGTCCTCACCCTGTGTCTTGTTTGTTTGTGGGTTCCAGAACAACAAAGCTGTTGCCCATGCAGGTGGATGGAGAGCCCTGGATGCAGCCTCCCTGCACAGTGAGTACACAACTGGCAGCGGTGCAGACTGGACGGGCGGCAGGGTCCCATATCAAAAGCAGCTGCTGATGGTTGGGTGATTTTCTCAGAGAAGGAATTTGTAATCCAAAGAAAATTCCCAACATGATTCCTTGACTACATCTGTCTCTTATGCCCCCTCCCCTATGACTGGAGGGGACATCACCCCATTGCCACCTCCCTAAGCCATTGTCTCCTGGCGATTCTCCCCCTACCCCCTGCAGAAGAGGGCTGGATACAAGCCTCTGAAGCCCAAGCAGTGTGATGCTCCCCCAGCCCCTGTAGCCTCAGCAAGAGCACAGAAGGTGGCCTTTTTAATAATAATAAAAAAAAACAGTAAAAATTTGACTTAAATTCACAAGCTCTTGAGTCCCGACCTCCAGCACATGTACAGCTGAAGTGCAGAGCGGGAAAGAGTGCTGATGTCTGGGCTGATTCATTAGGGCAGTGGTTCTCAGACTTTTGTACTGGTGACCCCTTTCACATACCAATCCTCTGAGTGCAACCCCCTTATAAGTGAAAAACACTTAAATATACTTAACACCATTATAAATGCAGGAGGCAAAGCGGGGTTTGGGGTGGAGGCTGACAGCTCGCGACCCCCCATGTAATAACCTTGCAAACCCCTGAGGGGTCGCAACCCCCCAGTTTGAGAACCCCTGCATTAGGGTGGGTGACAGGATGCACCGGGCCCTTTGAGGCCCCCTGCTGGAGGCCTCACGGTCCTGCCACACATTGCCCCAGAAAAAGGAGCAGTGAAGATGGGTCCTCCAGGCCTGGCTAGATAGGCTGCAGGGAAGCAGCCAATCAGAGTGCAGCAAGCTCAGATAAAAGGAGCGGCAGGGCTGGAGTGGCTCAGTCACTGGTGGGGACCAGAAGGGTGAGAAAGGCTGCGAGACTGAAAGGCTGTGTGAGAACAAATAGAGAACCTGGGCTAAGGGTGAAGAGGAAGGGGCTACGTGGAAAGTGGCCCAGGAAATAGCAGCAGCAACTATTAAAGGAGGCAGCATGTGGCTGCTATTTGTAGGGTCCCTGGGCTGGGACCCGGAGTAGAGGACAGACCCAAGTCCCCCTACTGGACACTGGGGAAGTGGCCTAAGCCCCAGGAAGGGGATAAGGCTCAGTACTAAAACCCAAGAAAGGAGCTAGAATTTAAACAGGCCTAGAGATGGGGCTGAAGACCCTGGAGGGGGCCAACCATTGTTGGACTGTGTTACCCCAGAAGGGATTCCTTCATGCGTTAGACTGTGTGTGACTTAGCCAGAGGGCTGGGCCACTGAAGACCCGCTTGATGAGGTTAACAGCCAATAGGGCACCAGGAAAAGAGTGCAGGTTCACATCCAACCAACAGGAGGTGCTCACGAGAGGTAAGTGACCTCCCTCATGGGGTTTCTGAAAGGCCTAGGCTAAAAAAATAAACCAGGGGCAAAGGGGGTGGGGCTAATTTCAGGTCCTGGCTCCCCTCTATTCGGACAGTGCAGATTAAGCCAAAGTGCCCCAGTTGACTCCCTCAGTTGGGAGATGTACAGGGCCCAGCTCAGGTGTCGGCTCCCCGTGCCTCACTGTCCAGATCCTCCTTCCTGCTATTTCGAATGAAAACAAGTAGCTATAATGGGCCCGAGCCTCAGGTGGTGCATGTCTGCACAGCTCTACTGACTCAGTGGAGCAAGGCTGGGGATCTGGCCCTGGAGTGGATGTGGCCTTGGGGGTTCTCTCTATACAGATTAAAGGGGCAGTAAAATGCACACCTGAAACCTCTGGCTTTATACTTCACCTTCCCGTCCTCCTGCCGATGCAGGCCAGCACCGCTGATTAGCATAGCCTTAAATGAGAAGAAAGGATTTGGGAAACAATGGCTTTTAGATGCCAGCAGAAAACTCAGGTCACTTTGCATTTTGGCTCCTTTTCCATGTGTCTTTTTCCGCCCCATGGGTGCCCCCCGCCTCAATATCTTCAAGGCTCTGACATCATAACCAAGATTTTTCCAGGCAAGAAATGCTTGTCACGGTGTCACCAGCCACCTGAGCCAGCTGCAGGGTCTCCCAACCTGTTGTCCCCGGAGTGGAGTGTGCTACCCATGCTGCCTCTGCGAGAAGTGCTGGCTTTGAAGCAGGGCCCCAGCCTCGCCCCACATTGCATAGAACTGTTCCTGGTTGGATTCGCTGGGCAGGAATGACTGCATAGGCACAGGCTGTCTCAGCATTGCTCTGATTTCAGCAGATCTCCCAATAAACTCTCCCCTTTGTTTTAATTCAAACAAGTCAGATTTTTCTTCCCTTCCACACAGTCCGTTCGCAGCCGAGGCAGAGTCCTACGCTGCCTGGGACCAGCCCCAAAAGTGTGGGGCACTAGCAAAGAGGGGAGTGCTGAGCCAGGGCTCCCCAACAGCTGCGTCTGCTGGCCGGGCTCATAGGGAGCCGGTTCATGGCTGCACCATTCCAGGGCGGGGTGCGGTGCACATGCCATCCAGCCACCTTGCGGTGGATCATCCCAGGACCCTGACCCCTGCTAGTGCAAGGGCTGAACGTGACCCCACAGTGAACACATATGACCCAGCCCACCGTGCCTGAACAGGGCGATGGTACCAGCTCTCCTCTCCCCCTCCCCCATCCCCGAACGCAATGCCTCTGCATCTAAAGTGGTACTCGTGAGCTTCCTGGTGGGCGGCATCAGAGCCCTGGCAACCTGCTATTTTTGTCACTGCAGCACGTTAGACTCACTGCAGTGATTGCACTTGAGAGGATGGAGATTATTAAAGCGCCTTGCTGGGGACAGGGTCTCCGGGGAGAGTGGGTGTCCCTGCCCGGAGGCTCCAGAGTGCCCCGGTCCAGGATCCCAGTATGATCCAGAGCAACCCGACACCTTTGCTCCATGGCATTGGGTCCTGCTGGCAGCTCAGAAAGAGACATATTCCAAGCGTCGCTTTGCCGTGTGCCTGGCCTTATGCACTCGCAAAGCTAGGAAGCCCTTAATCCAGCAACTCCCATGTCCCTGACCCACGAAGAGCAGGCTCTTTAAAGGGACGCTGCCAACCACTGGCTGGAGGGAGAATTGCATTTAACTTTCACATCTGCTGTTTGATTATTACATCTAGACTGCAGGGATATTGGATTTCTAAAAGCGCCCAAATGACTGAGGAGTCTAATTCACACTGGCTGTGAATGAGACCTGAGCGCCTCAGACCCAGAACCTCCAAGTGCCTAAACCCCATTGGTTTCAGTGATCAAAATAACTTGGTGGATCTGAGCTTAGATGCCTAAGTCACTGCTGAAAATGGGACCTGGGCTCTTAAATCTCTTTGGTGCTTTTCAGAATGCTCCCCATTGTCAAACTACTCAACACTCATGTTTTGGACTCAGCTGACTTGACCCTGCCGTGGAAATGCTGCTAGACAGAATCCTGTGAGCCATTCGTCCCCATCCAGATAACCCCTCCCTGGCGGAGTGGGCAGTATATGCATCCAGACTGCTCCATCATGCTGTGGCCCCTGCGCCAGCAGCTTCACCCATAGCAATCCCACCTTTTCCTCAAAAACCTCTATCAGGAACCACAGGTTCCCCTTCAAGAGCCACGTGACAGTGGGGTTGGCGTTAGTAGAGCTACCAACTGCACCTCCGCCCGTGGCAATGAAAACCAGCCACTTTGTTTAGGAATAAAGTGATGCCTATATTCTAGAGGAGCCAGATCAGGAAGAGTTTGGGTGCAAAGGGAGGCGCTGCTGGGCGGGGCACTAGCCATCTAGAGCTCTGGCTTCTAATGTAACTTGGCCCATCTATGGAAGTGTGTTTGGTGGATCCATCCTAGCAGAGGTGAAAATAAGCCGGTATGCCCCGGTACGGTGTACTGACAAGAGCCGGTACGCCGTACCGGGGTGGCCCGGCTTCCCCAGGGGGCAATTTAAAGGGCCTGGAGCTCCCAGCAGGGGCTGGAGGCCCAGGCTCTTTAAATTGCCACCAGAGCCCCACTGCTGGAGCCCTGGGGTAGGGCTGCGGGGCTCTGGGGCTATTTAAAAAGTCCAGGGCTCCCACTGCTTCTACCACCCCAGCCCTTAAAATAGCCACGGGAGCCCTGGGGAAGCAGCGGGGCTCCCACGGCTATTTAAAGGACCGGGGTGGCAGAGGCAGCTGGAGCCCCGGCCCTTTAAATAGCCCCTGGAGCCCCCCGCTACCCTTGGGCTCCAGGGCCTATTTACAGGGCCAGGGCAGTAGAAGCAGGGGAGCCCCGGGCCCTTTAAATAGCCCCCGGAGCCCTGGGCTGCCTCTGCTACCCGGGGGGGGGGGGGAAGAGACTTACCTTACAGGGTGGGCTGGGGCTGGCTCTGGCTCCCTCAGCCATGCCCCTTCTGGGGGCCAGAGCTGGCCCCAGCGTACCGGTAAGTCACTGGACTTACTTTCACCCCTGCATCCTAGACATCATTGTTGACATCACAAAAGCCCACCGCCATTTGTCGTGTCTGGTAGTCTTTGCTGAGGAGACTAGAATAGCAAGGAAGTATTATTTACTACTTCTCAAAACACACAAACTAGGGGTCACCAAATGAAATTAATAGGCAGCAGGTTTAAAACAAACAAAAGGAAGTATTTTTTCACACAATGCACAGTCAACCTGTGGAACTACTTGCCAGAGGATGTTGTGAAGGCCAAGACTATAACAGGATTCAAAAAAAAAAGAACTAGATAAGTTCATGGAGGATAGGTCCATCAATGGCTATTAGCCAGGACGGACAGGGATGGTGTCCTAGCCTCTGTTTGCCAGAAGTTGGGAATGGGTGACAGGGGATGGATCACTTCATTATTACCTGTTCTGTTCATTCCCTCTGGGGCACCTGGCATTGGCCAGTGTCGGAAGACAGGATACTGGGCTAGATGGACCTTTGGTCTGACCCAGTATTGCCATTCTTATGTTCTTAAGAATGATGTGGACCGGGGCAGAGATGAATGGACAAAGCTGCGTGTTGGAGAGAGGAATCCAAACCCACGCACCTCGTCCAGGCTTTCTGTCCCTCATAAAATGTCGAGTGAATTACAAGAGTTTGAGTCTTAGGAAGCCAGGAGCTAATTGGCTCCTGGTGTTACTGTTGCCCTCTGGTCAGCATGGGTTAGGTGTCCAATCCAGAGATGAGCTGAACCTGGCTCTTTAGCTCAAGCTGTAAAGGCTCCTCCTTGCAGCATTGGAGGTCCCTGGTTCCATCCCTAGCATGCTGGCCAAGATGGCTGTTGTCGTGTTCTCGGGGAACAGAGAGTCTCTTTCTGAGAGGAGTAGCCCCGCTAACCCTTCTCTAAGCTGAGCCTTATTGATTGATTTGTTTTATGTATTGATTTTTAGATAAAAATTACCCACAAAAGCCAAGTGCCGATGTTGCTGGGCGCTCCCCAGAAGAGCAGCTTCTTCTTCCTGAAGAGAAGAAACCGAACTCAAGACTAAAGAAGCAAAGAAATCAAGTCCAGAGGTGACAACGCTGCATCCCGCTGGCAACTGCTACAAGGAAGGCTTGTGGAAAAGGACCCTTCATCTCTTCAGATTTCCTGACTTCTCGCTCTGCTTTGGAAACAGCAGACCGGAGGCAGTGGTTTGAACAGCAAGTGGAAAAGAGCAGCCAATGGTTCCATGTGAAATGAGGTGTGGTTTGGGTTTGTACACACACACACACACACACACACACATGCGCGCACACACACACTACTGGCAGGCACCACCTGGATGGTTTGAAAAAATGAGATTATTCCTAGAACGTCTCAGTCGCAGGAGTGAAAACAAACTCTCAGTGCCGGGGAAGGGTTTTGTCCCTGGTGAAGCCTTAGACTCTGTTGAGAAAATTTTTTATCCTCTGAAAATAGACCAGCATAGATGGCCTGGAATGGATGGAGTATAATATCTGGCCCAACACTGCAAATGAGAGTTGGTTTCTTTCTTTTTATTTAAACAACTAACTCCCCATCCATCCCCCAAAGTTGCCAGTGAAACAGCGACCTGGCAAGAAGCTGAGTGTCACTTATTTATCGTTTAATGCTGTCCAAGGACACTGAATGTTTCATTGCACTGTCCCTGTGGTCACCAGATCCTACACATTCTAACAGTTATTTGTTGTCTTAGCTTCAAGAATATTGAGGAGAGGGGAGATGGTGCCTTTTCTCAAACTGTTCTAATTTCATTGTTTCAAATCGCCCCACCACTAGCTTTTTTTTTTTTTTTTTTTTTTGGTTAAACAGAAGCAAGTTTGTCATTCAATTTCAAACCCATTTGGGTGCGAGCTATGTTTGGAGAGAGGGAGCCAGAAGGGACGGGGGAGGCCACACAAGGAGAGCCCGTTCCTTGGATGCCAGAAACAAACTCAGGGTAAACAAGAGAAGACAACACTTGGAATGTATAACTGGTCAAACATGGTCCTTGCCAGGCTGCCAGCCTCCATGGAATCCTGAATCCGATTTTGGACCGCACCTGTCTGTTTTTATTTATATATTTATTGAACAGATTCTTTTCATTTAAAAAGAAAGTTTGACAGGAATGAAACTTCCCAATTTTCCCTGGCAGTTCCAGCTAAGAGAGAGGCCCAAACTCTCTCTAACAGGAGAGTATTACTCTTGAGAGTTGCTTTAGCCCACTGACAAATGGACTGAGTTGAATTTTGGATGTGATGTGGCACTCAGCCTTCACTATGCAGCAAAGGGCTTATGTTGAGTCATCACAATCCGTGGCAGGCTTGTGCGTGACTGTGGAAGAGGCGCTGGTCTGGGGATGAAATCAAAGTCAACCCAGAAGTAGCACTGCATAGAGTTATTTGCTTTCTAAAGCACAACAGTGCAGAGGTGGGGCAGGGGGGAAGAAAGGTAAAGAGTATACAGCAAAGGGAGACAAAAGCAACATGGCTTCAAATGTGATTGTAATACACAAGCTATTTGCTACTATGCTTTCCTGCCTAGGGGACTTGTATTCAGATTTGGCTTAGATCATATGAGTGTGATGGTCTCATCCTAATTCCCATTGAATCCATGTCCTGAATATCAAATCCGCCAACTTGATGGTTGGCAGTTAGGCAGAGTGCTGGGTCAAGATCTTCTATGCCAGCTATGGACTGGTGACAGCACTTGCTTATACACACCAGCTGTGTTCATCATAGGATCCTTTAATGCTCTCCCGGTATGGCTGAGGTTCATTTAAATAAAGGTATTTTACACACCATGCCGCAAGTGGCTGAACTGTATACAACATCCATTACATCTCCCCCTTTAAGTTCTATTTTCCTCCCATTTACAATATTGACGCTATCCTGCCGACTTTGAAGTTCAGTATGGACCAGTCTGTTAAGTGTCTCTGAATCATACTGATTTTCTAATTGCATCACCCGAACGCATAACACCTCGGTCATCTGGCTGTCCAGTAGTTGCTGGCTATTGTCGGTTTGGAATCCTTGAGTCGTCGTCTTGTTCTGCCCCTGCCATCTGTAGAGATTGCTCTGTTGATTGTTCTTTCGGAGGAACAAACTGTAGGTGTTGACAGTTTCTGTTGAACTCTCTACTGTCAGTCTTGATCACATATGATCTGGGCACTGAATTTTTTCTTCATGAGAACTGCAGTTGTCAATCCCATTTCTTCATCCAATTTGACATGAACACAGTCATCAGGTTCTAGACCCAACAGTTCTCTGACTTCTGTTGTAAAAGCTCTTATAGACTTTATATCTGATTTGGCTACTCTCTGCATGTCTGGCCACTTTGGAGATAGAATCTGAGTTGTCCTCCCATCAGGAGTTGTGCTGGACTCCATCCAGTAGCCACTGTTGGTGTTGAACTGTAACTCAGAAGAGCAAGGAATGGATCTTCCTGCTATAGGATTTTCTTGGCTGTCTGTACAGCTCTCTCAGCCTCTCCATTTGCTTGTGGGAAACTTGAGCTACTAGTAATATGATCAAAATTATATTTCATTCAGAATTACTTAAATGGATCTCCTTTCAAAAGTCCAATAACATCAAATCCTCTGAGTTCTTCCACCTTTCCCACTAGGCTCATCATGGCTGCCATGCTGTGGCTGAGAAGGCTATTGGTCTGTGGTACTTTGATCACATACGCTCTGAATGCAAAGCTTTTTTCTTTGTAAGTTGTTTCTGTGGTGAACTGGTCCATGCAGTTCAGAATACCTCCAGGCCTAGTCAGAGCTGTGTTAGGTGACTTCAGCTCTGGGAGGGGTTGAACGTGATTGTAAATCCCTTCTGAGAGGACTGTAACATCAGCTCCTGAGTCAATTTTAAAGTCAATAGTTTTGCCGTGAATATTCAGTTTCACTCTCCAGGCAGGCTCTGTGTCATCACAAGGGATAGATTCCCAGAAACAATGCCCCTTGATGGTCTGTCATATGAGTCAACTCCCTGACTGTTTTGGTGCAGCGAACAGCTGCAAAATGTCCATATTTCGTGCATGTAGGAAACCGTGTGCCTGTGGCTGGACATGCATCATCTCTTGGGATGTGACTTTTTCCACACCAAGCAGTAGCCCTGCACAGCTCCCCCTGAAAGTGCTTTTTGGGAAGGAGAACAATGTGCTGTGGTCATCTCCTTACCAGCACAACACCTGCAGGCATGCCAACACCTCAAGACTGACTGTGAGAAATGCAGCTGGTGGAACTAACAGGGCCAGCCCAGATGACTTGATCTTCATCTATCACTGAGTGGAGATTGTCAACCAGTGCAGCTAGCTCAGTCTCCGTATCAGACCAAAGCTGGTACCCAGTTTGTCATGGGCCACGGAGACCTGAGGCGGTCTAGGTGCTGTGAGGGTGTCACTCTACAGGCTTGTCCAGGGGACTTTGACCATAAAGGGAAGATCAGATCCTGGACAAAAATGAACCAGATTGTCAGTGTCAAGCAGTGACTTCCTGAGCACAGGCCAAGGCTGGCGTCCTGCCCCCTGCAGGGAGGCACTGACAACCTCTCTCAGCACTGGACTGGGCACTTCCCACTGGCCTTCTCCACCCACAAAGGGCATGGATCCAACGCACAGAATGCAGCCCAAAGCCCTCCCAGCACCTTCAGGCCCTTGAGAGCCCCCCAGGACACTGACCCACACAGAAAGACAGGTCAGTCTGAATGGAAGCATTTAACCGGGCTGAGACAGGGTGTGTTCACCGAGCTATCCTCAAACTACTCAAGAAGGCGGAGATTGAGGATGTGACATTGGAGGGGACTGAGCTGCGAGGAGGACTCTAGAGCAGAGCATGCCTATGGGCACCACATGCTATGTCTAGACGCTCTACAGCAAGCGGATGGAGCCTTGAGAGTCATTGCTAACATGGGCAGAACTAATCCGTGGGTGGCTTGGCAGACTTCGCTGGGCTGTGACCAGGAGCACGTAGATGGGAGTTCCTGAGAGTGTCCAGAGAAGAGAGGAATAACCAAGTGTTTAGAACAGAGGGAAGCTAGTCTGGAATTGTTTTCTGGTCCTCATTCCCCACTCAATTTCTGCTCTCCCCACTCCAGGCATCAGGGGGCCCCAAGGAATCATCTTCTCCTCATCCCCAAGCCTAGGAGTGTGGCTGCAGCAACTGATCTTCTGCTCCCTGCCATGATCAACACCATGCCTGATCCTCGCTTGCTCTGCTCCCTCATATGGCTACCCATTTTGCTGCACAGAGCATCCAAATCTCACCACTTTCCGCTTCAAGTGCAAGCCACATTTCTTTGGCCTTGCTTTTCTAGTAGGCCAAAGAACAGAGCAGCAGGTATAATTTAACACACACACACAAAAAAACCTACCACATGCTTCTCCTTCAGGGGAGAGGATGCAAGAGCAAACACCATGTGACAGCTGTGTAGTCAAGTCACACTCCTGGAAGGTGCTCAGATACTCCAGTGATGGATATGATATAAAAGCCTATGTAGAGCAGAAGAGTGTAATAAAGAACCAAGGAAGTACCACAGAATGTGGAAGAAAAACAATTGAGGTATCAAGCCTTCAAAAACAGGTGGTGTGATCCTGGCAATTCCCATCTAGCAATACAGCTAACTTCAAGCCTTACTAAAATAATAGAGCAAATATTAAGCTCTCAGTCCACACCCCAGACGAGTGACTCCAAGAGTGGGACGATCTATAAAATCATGACTGGTGTAGAGAAAATAGATAATGAAGTGTTGTTTACTATTTCTCATAACACAAGAACTAGGAGTCACTAAATGAAATTAATAGGCAGCAGGTTTAAAACAAATAAAAGGAAGTATTTCTTCACACAGTGCAAAGTCAACTTGTGGAACTCCTTGCCAGAGGATGTGAAGGCCAAGACTATAACAGGGTTCAAAAAAGAACTAGATAAATTCATGGAGGATAGGTCCATCAATGGCTATTAGCCAGGATGGGCAGGAATGGTGTCCCTAGCCTCTGTTTGCCGGAAGCTGGGAATGAACGACAGGGAATGGATCACTTGATGATCACCTGTTCTGTTCATTCCCTCTGGGGCACCTGGCACTGGCCACTGTCGGAAGAAAGGATACTGGGCTAGATGGACCTTTAGTCTGACCCAGTAGGGCCGTTCTTATGATCTGCACTCCCCCACCGAAATCTGGCATTCAGCCCCATCTGCCAGAGCCTCCTTGCCTTCACCCCAAACATCTGCCCTGCCTCTGAGAGCTCTTCTACTTGCCTTTCTTGCCATGTCCTCCTGCTTTCCCTCAGCTGTCTCTGGCCATCCAGCCTGCCACTCTCCTCCACTACATGTGGGGCTGCTAGCCCACAGCCTGCTCATCTGCTCACCATTCACAGGCCTTTCAATCCTCTGGCACCACACACTAGCCCTCCTGCTCCTAGACACTCCATCACTCCCACCACGATCCTCATCTCTGCTGCCACAGGCAGACCGTAGACCTTTCCCTATGGCTACTCAACAGCATGCAGGGATGAGAGGATTAAAGAGGAGAAATCTGTGAGAATCCAAACAACAAGAGCCCTAAACACCAGCTACAGGGCATAAGCCAGGCCAGACAAACTCAACTGCTTTTCTTTGGAACATGGCATTGCAACATTAGTGACTGAGAATACACTGAGTACTTGGGCGTTAGTAGAGCATCTGAGACAGCATTCCTTGGAATCTGAATTGAAATAGTTCATTCAGATTGGTTTAGATCTGAGCAGTGTTCCATGCCTGAAACTGCCTGAGGGCTCCAAACAGCAGCTTGTACTAATGGCTATGTATCGAGTTTGGGGGAGACTTTTTTGGGTCAGCTGTTTAGGTTCACTGAAAGGAAGGGTGTTGTAAACCCCAGAGAGGCTGGAGAAATAATCCAAATGTCCCTAGATGGTTGGACATGTGGGCAAGGAATGAAACAAGAAGGAAAAGTTGTCAATTCAGTGAGCATAGATTCTTAGCCAGCAGCGCTGTCCAAAGCAGCCTACTGTAAGGGTAATGTTGTGGGAGAAGTCTTCAAATTATAGATGTGGGGGGAGGGAGATTATAAAATCAAGGGCTAGTTTCATCCCTGGTGTAATTTTGATCACCTAGGTGGAGTGACACCAGGGATGAACCTAGCCCATTGTGCGATGGGCATGCCACGCAAGCCGTCTGTACGCAGGCATCGCACCAGAGTGTGGAAAGGGAGCAGGCCACCTCCATGGAGTGCACCATAGTGAGGTGTTTCTTAAAATGCTACTGGGCACCTATCTACACAGCAAAATGGAGAGAATGCTGAGGACCCCACAATACTGAAAGGAGCTGGAAGGGTTAATTCAGGATGAGAGAACTAAATCTGTATCCCTGTGCCTTGGTCACGATGGAGAATGAAGGGGGCATGCGGCACTCACCTAAGATGATGGGTGAACCGCAAGGAGAGAGGGGAGTTGTTTAGGGTGATCTTTCGGTCTGTAATTTCTGCTGTGCCACAGGGACTGTATCATAATTCCGGGGAAATTTCTTCCTCATCCTGCCCCATGGTGGGCTGTGAGAGAGGGCTGGGTCCAGCCCATTCTTCCCAGAACAAAGTTTGAGACTATTCTGCTATTCTGCCTGTGAACAGCCTGCCGGGTGAACCAGAGACAAGCACCACAGAGCAGTGCATACTAGGAATAAACTAGACACTCAGAAGATCAGATTGATCCTTGGTGCAGAGAACTTTTGTAATATAACCAGAGCAGGGCAGGAACTTTCCTGTCCCCAAATATTTTTGAGAGTTTGAAATTTTCCCCCCCATGTTGTAGGAGGATGAAAAGTCAAAATCTTGAATCTATTTCTGAATTGGAAAACTAACAGTTCAGATCGTTTCGAGTGACCTGTTTTGAAAATTTATAAATGTTTCGTTTCAAGTTTAACCTTTTTTCTTCTTCTTTTAAACCTTTTGGGTAAATTAGCTTAAATTTAGGAAAAGTCATTTCCAATCGGAAAACTGGAATTGTTCATTTGTTGAAATATTTCAATTTGACAATTTCAAAACTTCCCCCCTCCCCCCAACTTTCCCCCCCTTCCCCCGAGTTGGGAGAACCATCAAATCCAAGCCAGTGTTGTGAGCTGTTCTGGATTCAGTGAATCAGCATTTTTCAACAGAAAAACTTTGTCCAAAAATTCTCAACCACCTCTAGCTATAATCAAGGCAAAGTCCATACATGGTTGTTTTACCTAACATGGAAACGGTCTCTCAGGGTATGTCTGTGCTGCAATAAAAGATCCCCGGCACAGCCGCAGCTGGCCTGGGTCAGTGGACTCAGGTTCTCAGGGCTCTGAGACTGAACATCGACACTGCATTTTTATTGCCCCACAACCCGAGGCCCCCAAGCTCAAGTTAGCTGACTGGGACATGGGCTTTATATTGCACCATAGACGTGCTCTCACTGAACACGCGCTTAACATCAAGAGGTAAAGTCAATGGGAATTAGCACACACTTAAAGTTAAGCATGTTGCAAAACACGACTGTGGCTTGGGATCTCAGGGCACTTACTTGGTCCCAACCCACTGCAGTTTAGGATGCACTACGCCAGCCCCAGCCAGGGAAGGGCTGGTAGCTATGGGTGTCATTTCTTTTAAAGAGAGGAAAGAAAGGAGGTTTGGCAGCATGGCTATAGCTCTGGGTGGTTGATCATACACCTCATGTGAAAGGCTGAGTCAGCTCTTCTGTCGTTTTGCCTGATGTTTGGGGAAAACTCAGACCATTGGGAGAAGGCTGGCTGAATTAAATAGGAAGAAGAAGCTGGAGACCTAGGCTGAGATATCCAGAGGGGCCCAAGGAACCCAGTTCCCACTGAAAGTCATTCCCATTAGGCCAGCCCTTTTAATTCCAACCAATTCTCCAGAGCCCTAGGGCAATCCAGTCACCTAAGGATTCTCCATGACTTAAAGCTGTATTTGCCCCCTTCCTGACTCCAAGTGCAGCTGGGCTGGTTGGGAGAATCTGGTCCATAACACACATTCCAGAGCGTGCAGCTCTGTGTATGGCGAGACCCTTTTAAATAATGGGTTTTAAGCATTTGCTAAAATGCAATTGCATGCACAGATTCATAGGAAAGTGTTCATGGAAAAACACTGTAAATATCTAATGCAATGCGATACAGGGGATTTTTGCTAAGCAACTCTCCGAGCAAGTGGAAAATGGCATCAGATTTTCCAAACCTACAGGCAAAAGGCTTTGTGAGCAGAGGAGAACGCTGATCAGCCCATCTTTGCTCCGTTGCATCTGTGTGCTCTGCTAGGCAGTGTGTAAATACATTTCCCTTTGATTTAAACAATGGCATTTGTAAATTAGCAGCAGGTGAAAACATATTGTACTGATGCTGAAATAAAAATGATAATTACCATGAAACATTAACAATATTTGTTCTCCAAGCCCCCTTCCAGATGGTATAATTTGTCAGACCCCTACTTGCTCCTCTGGAAGTGTTAAAAAAGAAAACACTAGCTCTTCAACTGTAAATGCTATTGGCAGGGGAAAAGGCCTTCTCTGTTTAATTCATATGGTGAAAAACCATGAGATCATTGGGATTTATATAAGCAGATTTGGCACCCTTTCCTGCAAATTATCGTTGTACAGTGTGACTATGGTCAGAAAAGTGCCTATATAAAAATAGCACCTTTTTAATTCAACAGACCTTCTTCCTGAACAAATTCAGATCCTGAACTGCTCCTATTCCGGGGGGGGGGGGGGGAGAGTTTTACTCCAGTTCTCCCAGCACAGCTCCAGGAGAACGAGCTAGAAACTCTTTTGGCTCAAGCAGTAACCCAGTGCCAGCTGCAGAATTGTGATGGCTAGTTGTGATTCAGGAGCCCAGCTCGATCGCTCAGATCCCAGGCTGCGTCCGAGGGCCAGCAGGAAGACAAAACATCTTTTATTTGTGAACTGAGCCCACGTGCTCTGAGTGCCACCATGACCCAGTAAACACAGAGCCCCCCATGCTATTTGGAGAGGAGGGCCCAGCAGGGAAAAGTGCCTCCATTTCTTAGCGCCTGGGCATCTCAGCCTGGTTTATAGACTCCATAAGGCAGATGCAGGCGCATCGTGGGCACAGTGCTGCAGGGGGGCGAGTTCGCAGCCGGTATAAATAGCTGCAGTTCCATTGGCATAAATGGCGGTTCATCCACTTATGCCAGCTGGGAAGCTAGAAGGAAAATTCTGGGGAGGAGGAAAACAGCAAGAGAGCAGAGCTAGTGCCTGCTTTTGGTGTGTCTGGAAAGCCGGCCTGAGAGCATCCAGCCCAGGAAAGGTGTCCAGGCTGAGCCCTGCTTCTGAGTTGCCTTTGCCTCTATGCACTCCTGAGAGAACCAGTAGTGTGGGGCTCACCAAGGCCACTCTGCTGCCATTGGAAGGCTCCTGTAGTTCAGCACTCCCTGGCCAGCTCCCCAGAGCCCTGAGGCGCCGCTGCACACTCACACAGCAGTCTCTTTGCAGGCATACAGGGCAGGCTCCCAGACATGGCCTCAGTGCATTGGGCTGGAGGCTCATGGGAAATTCCCTTCTCTATTTCCCCTCTCCCCCAACATGCATTTCTAGCCCTCCCCTTGCCACCTGGCTACACTTCTCTGCCCACTGCTTGTCTCTCTGCTTCCTGCCTCCTCTCCCGTCCATTTGGACTTCAGAGATGGAAGGGATTTCCCATGGAAAACATAGGCTGGCTAGAAAAGCCAGCCCTTTCTCCTGCCTCCTGAGTCACTGTGCATGGAGAGATATAAGCCCCTTTTGACTGTGTCCTGGTCAGGTCAGGGCAGTGCCCATGGACTGACCTTTGGCCAGGTTGCCAAGGTGTTACAAAACCTGCTGCGTGCCTTGGCCAGCTGCCTATGACCCCCACAGCTCGGCAGCATGGCATGCCAACCTCCAAAGCCATCCTCTGCACGGCACTTCCAATAAGCCACCGTCGGGGCCAGAGATCGTTCAGCCAACCCAATGGTATTTGAAGACACTTCTCTTTCCCACTTCAGTGCTCTACATGCATTTCAGAAGGTTACGGCGTAAGAAAGGCTGCACTCTGCTTAGCAAGGCTGCTCCCTGGTGCCCTGGGGTGTGGCACAGCAGTTACTGGTGGTGTGGTGAACAGGCATGGTACCCTGCCCAGCACTGAAGTGTCACCCATGCAGGAAGGGATGGCTTCGCAGGGCATCCCTTTGTCTAGTGGTAGGGGCTCCTCTGCCCCCATGGGAGTTACCTGCTGGGAGAGTAACCACACCATGCAAGTTGCACCTTGCAACAGCCAAAAAGCCAGCACTTGAGATGATCAAACCCTCGGATTTCCTTTTGTGCATAAACCTGCACGTTGTCCTGACTCCACAGGCTCCAGAACTGAATTGAGTGCCACTAGCATCAAACTAGTGCTGCTTTTAGGGGCTGTTGATGCTGTCAACCAAGACTCGGGTGTGTAAACAGAACACATAGCCCCCCAACTGTGCTGTGCGGCTACCACATGGCCTCCTGTTCCCCGGAATCTGTTGAGCCCCCTTTTTCCTCCCCACCCAGCCCCCGTCCTCCCACTCGTGTGTCGGTGTGGTGCCCTGCATGGAATTGTAATGTAGCACGTGTTTATATGTGAATCCTGATTTATGTGGTTTTCCAGCAAATAAAACGACAATGAAGCCGTGGCTGGGCCTGGAATATGTCAAGTTGCGTTTACATTATTGCCTGTGGACTTCCCCTGAGCACCACTCTGGAGGCCGACATGTCAGCGGGTGAGTCACCAAGAGCAGCCAGATGTTGGCTTTCTCCCTTTCCAAACCCATCAGCACCCTCTCCGCTAGCAAAGGTGGTGCCGGTGTTTCAGAACTGCTGAAGCTGCATTGATGGGAGCACCAACCGCCTGGCATGGTGGCCAGGTCTGAGCCTCATCTCCAGTAGCTCTTATGCCGTGGCAGGCCTGGAGATAGCTACAGAGAAGCTGAAAAATAGGCACCATTCAAAAAGCAAGCAAAAGGGTGAAAAGTAAGAAAACAAAACTGGGAATGATGAGTTGGGCCTTTAACCCAACTTTAACCCAGCTTTTTTCTCATTCAGCCCTTGCAAGACTTAGCATTTCTGATACCAATAATTCTCCCCAGCTGCCCGCTGCAGACACAGAGCTTGGTCACTTGGTCCTTTCAGCCCCAGCCATTGGGCAATGTGTCAGTCTACAAGCCCGGAGCACTTTGCCAGGGAAAGGACGCGAAACTCACTTGTCTGCAAACGGAAGCCGCAGTTTCCATTGCTAGTGGCAGCTCACCCACTTCAGAGCCGCCGAGTCTCCATGGGGCCAAAACCAGCTCTGCCCCTCATGGAGCTGAAGCTGTTCCTACTCAGATCCTCCACTGTTAGTTAGCGCCAGGGCTCGCAGGGTCACGGCTTCCATGTTGTGACAGCATCCCTGGTAGCAGGACTGGGGCTATGACATCCATTGAAATAATGGGAGTGAGGCTGACCCCCAAGTACTTCATCACCTTGCTTCATCATTACAAGTGATTTTCTTCAATGCAGCTGATGTGTTAGTGTCTGAGGAGGTTTAACTTGCTGGGAAGCGAGAAGGGGCCGTAACCAGCTGCTTGAAGCCAGGAGGAGACAAAACAGTTACACAACAGGAACCATTTCAAATCAGAGTAATTTTACATTACCCGTAGTTCAAAACCAGTTTGCAGGGTTTCCTTCAGGCTTTGCCAAGATGCTCCCCTCTGCCTCCCCTGTGCTTTGGTTTAGAAAAGCAGGGCCTAAAACGCACCCCCCAGCCTCCAGGACGCTACGATAGAGCTTTGCAATGGAAGTTGCCTCCGAAGAGGCTACAGTGTCTCCATAACTGAGTGAGCTTTGGCGAGTCCCACATATCCCTGCACCAGAGGGATTTTCCAGAACTTAACCAATGGCCAGTCCAGTGTGTGGGGCTGGGAGACGCTGGGGGCAGGTTGGGTTTCCCAAAGCCCCTAGAGCACAGCCTGATTCACCGGGGCACCCAATGGTTTTACACTGGGAAATTGTGTGTGAGGCTGCAGCTGAGCCAGATTCTCCGCGGCCTTTTACAACGTAGAGTGCGAGGGGACTCAAAAGACAAGGCACTTCCCCTACATTTAACCCATCAGACTTTTCAGGGACAGTGCCTTGCAAACATCTGCTTTTACGGGACTGAACCCTGCACTAATCAACGCTTCCTATTTGAAAATGATCAATGTCTTGTTTCTAGGGAACAAACAAAGAAGCAGCAGCAGGCGGGAACTTGTGTGTTGCCAAAGCCAAGCTGAGCTCTCAATGTGAAGCGTATATTGGGCTAAATTTAGACCCATTGATTTTTTTGAGGGGTTCTAAATTTAGCCAAACTAGTTCTCCCTTCCCCCATAAGACTGAACTTGTAGAGATTTCCGTTCTCACAAAGGCACCGGGAAGCATCTTGCAGTCTCCTCCAGCAATCGTTCTCCTTAGAGCCACATATGGTGTAGCCCTGTATGTAGATCTCCCCGCTGCCATGTGGAAGAGAGACTCGACCAATGGCGCCGTGCATTGGCCACTGGCCCTGCCTCCAGCGACCCCAGGTTTGGGGACAGGCCTTGCAGCTTTCGCTGTGGGGGCAGGGTACTGATTTCCTTCCCCAGGGCCCTTCCCAGAGGTGTTACTGTCAGGGGGCAGTCAGAGCGCTTCACCCCCTTTTCACTGCTGCTCAGGTAGCAGCAGCACGGCTTTGGCCGGCCAGCCACCCAACAAACTCCCTGCAAACAGCATCCAGAGAGGGAACATTTCTCAGCCTGAGACAGGGAGCAAAGGTCCATTGTCTTTCAGAAAGACTGGAAAGCAGGAAAGGGTTGTACATTGCTTGGCTTGGCCTCTTGTGCAGGGGTGTAGCCACGACTGAGTCTGAATGGGCCCCGGCTCTCTGAGGTGTAGCCAGTTAGCACCCAGGCAGAGCCGGAGGGGCAGTGCCTGGTGGGTTTGGACTTGGACAGCTAGCCCAGTGCCGCATTGTCCACACTGCTCATTGTAGCCCCTCGCGCACTACGAGCTAGCGCCAGTCTGGCATTGCCCACCCATCATAAGTTGGGGCCCACACGTTTCCACTCCTAGTGACGCCACTGCTCATGAGGATACCGGTGCAGAACTCAGCGTCAGAACCAGCCAACACCACCAGCCAGAGGGAGATCACAGAAGAGTCCCATGGCTGGGCCTGCTGCGAAGGGTAACCCAGATCAGGCCACTGGGAAGAGGAGCAATCAGAGCAGGGCCAGGTGGGGAGCAAGGCCAGAGTGTGTCCAACAGTCAGGGAGGGCCAGTATCTCGCTGCAGCCATGCACTCTGCCCTATGGTGTATTCCTGCTGTCAGCTGGGCAGCCTGGGTGCCTCCTACACCACTGTTTGGAGGGTGCTTTCAAAGAACAGTCCATGCTAGGAGGGGCAGAAAAACAGCTCTCATTTACAGCATGGGGTTTCCCCCAGATGCTGCATTTGTGTGCGCATGTGCGAGAACATGTCTGCATGCATGTGCATGCACATGAATTTGCATGTGTGCATGCGCGCAGGGGGTACACAAGAGGAGTGCAGTTCCCACCCTGAACCAGTTGCAATGTTTTGCAGCGAGTGCTGCAGGGACCTGCCCCATTCCTGACACTAGCGAAACAGCTCCGGGCCTTGTCCCTGAGATGCTTGGGCCAGCAGGGGGGCCAAGGAAGGTTCACTGAAGGAGGCTGAGGGGAGGGAACCTTGTTGCTGCGGCATCCCCTTTCATTGCAATGCTGCCTCCACAACCAGGCCAAGGGCCAGCCCCGAGACCATCTTGTCAATGATTACAGCTCTAATGAGCACTGAGGGAAGACAAGGACTCTCAGCTGTCTAATCAGCTCTATCTTTAAACACTGGAGAGGAAGGGTCACGTGGCATCAAGGACTCTTAAACAGCAGCCTCAGCACCAGGTAGGAACAGCTGTCCTCACACTCTCTTTCACCCAGATATGGCTCACTATCCCCACACTTAGGCATACACAGTACAGTTCTGCTGCCTTTCAGTCATACAAAAGGGATAACAATATTTCATTAACTCTGCATCCAAGACTTAAAGTGAATTTTAAACCAAAACAGGCAAATTGATCACCTTGACAAAGCAGGTGTGTCTGTCGTTAACCTTGGCAAAGTAGGTGTGTCTATGCAAATAAAGTCTGCTCCTGACCTCTCTTCCTCCAGTTCATTAATAGCTGGCAAGAGAGAACTCATTCAGACCACAGGCTTACATCTACTTCCAGATCAGTGAAGAAAATGTTGAATAGCGCTGAGCTTAGTACCAATCCCATCAGAACTCCACTAGAAATATCCCCATTGAGAACTTCTTTTTGAGATCTGTCAGGAAGCCAGAGCTTAATCCATTTCACAGGTGTTTTATTGACATTGTATAGTGCTAGTTTTTAATCAGAATGTCGTGCAGTACTAAGTCAAACACCTTGAAAAAGTCCAAGTATATTTCATCTGCACAATTATCTTTATCAACCAAATTTATAATCTCATTGAAAAGTGAAATTGGGTTTGTTTGACTAGACTTATTTTCCATAAAACCATGTTGGCTGGCATTAATTATAGTCTTATGCTTTAATTCTTTATTTATTGACTCTCATATCAGCTTTTCCATTATTTTGCCCAGGCCTGATGTCAGGCTAACTGGACTATTGGTACCCAAGTCATCCTACTTGCCCTTTTGGAATATTGGCACAACATTAGCACACTTGCAATCTTTTGGAATTTCTCCAATATTCCAAGATTTATTAAAAATTAACCTAAATGGACCAGAGATCTCCTAAACTAACTCTTTAAAGACTCTTGGTGCAAATTTTCTGGGCCTTATGATTTAAAAATATTTATCCCTAGTAGATGTTGTTTAATAGCCTCCTTAGTTACTAAGGGACTGTGATATGAATACATTATCCTGCTTCCTTCTAAATACAGAACAGAAATATTTATTGAACATTTGGCCTCTATCACAGCATGATTATTTTACCACTCCATCTAGTAATGGGCCTATACCATTGCTAGGCTTTCTTCTGTTCCTAATATACTTTAAAAACTCCTTCTTATTGCCCTTAGCCTAGTCAGCTATGGAGTTTTCCTTATGTCTTTAGCTTCCCTTATCATTTTTCTACACTTCATAGAGTCTAATTTATACCAGTTGCTATAGAATATCAGAGTTGGAAGGGACCTCAGGAGGTCATTTTGTCTACCCCCCTGCTCAAAGCAGGACCAATCCCCAGACAGTTTTTTTACCCCAGTTCCCTAAATGGCCCCCATCAAGGATTGAACTCATAACCCTGGGTTTAGTAGGCCAATGCTCAAATCACTGAGCTATCCCTCCCCCCTCTGCTTCTTATTTTTTTATTTATGGATAAGGGATGATGGAGAATGCCCATTGTGACCCCATGACTCCTTGTGCAATCTTCTTACAAGTCACTACCACAGAAACTCTCCTTTGTGCTTCCAGTGCCATGCCCCAGTGCAGGTGCTCACATGGTGGACTGCAGTCCATGTCTCCATCTCTGTGTTACTGGGAGTGCTCATCTACGCACAGATCTTGGAGGGGCTGAAAAAGTGCCCTTTGGCTGCCAGAAAAAGTTTGGTTCAGGTCAATCAAAACATTCCTTGGACTGGACCATGCACTCGTAGCACTGCCGGAGCACAGGCTGAATTGTAGGCCATCAAGGATTGGGCAGGGCACTGGGCAGCAGTCTAGAAACGTAGCCCTTTCCAGCTATGAGCTTGAGGGTGCAACCTGCCAGCTAGTGGATTTAAACACCCTATTTCTCTACTGAAATGAGGAGGGTGGGGGTTGTGCCAGGGCTAATTAACATAATTTGTTCTGACAGTGCAGTAGTGCTCAGCACCCTATTGTCTTTCCTTGTGCCCTACACAGTCAGAGCTGTGTTGCCCGCGTTGTCGCAGGCACTAACATGGGCAGAGAAGGGTATTGTGGAGCAGCACAGGCAAAGCCTGAAGGCCTGAAGGCGCCAAAGTGACACCCACTGCCAGGACTGTGCCAGTGATGCCATATGAGTCAGTGCCAGCTTCTGCATGGCTGGGCTGCTTCAGCTGAACACGGAGGGCAACCTCTGTAACCCTGGGGCCTGCTCCTGCTCATGACGGCTGAATGAGAAGTAAGTGTGTGCACAAGACAGAGAGAGAGAGACATGACAGTGAACATGTACTAAGGTTTGGGCTCTGCTGGGCCCCTTGTGTGCCTTCTGTGTCAGTTTGTCTCCTCTAGCAGTGTGACCTACTAGCTTCCTTTGCTGTATTGCCCTGTCTTACAATGAGGCTTCTGTGACCGGCATCAGCCCTTGTGGCCGTCTTTGTGCATGGGCACATGTGCTGGCCTGTGAGCTCATCTAAAGAGGGGGACAATACCCTGGCAGAGTAGGCAATGTGTGTGTGGTGTGTGTGTGGGGGTGCCTTCCTTTGAAAATATGTCTGGTATTCAGAGAGACAAGGTGGGTGCGGTAATGTCTTTTACTGGACCAACTTCTGCTGGTGACGGAGATCCCTGGTATTCAGGGCAGTGAGAAGAGGATGCACTTTCATCCCCCAGATTCCCCATCCCACCAGCTTTGGGAATTCTGTCCTGGTCTCCACAGGCCTAGCCTGTGCAGTGCACACACATCCTTCCCAGGGCCGGATTAACTTTTTGTGGGCCCGGCGCCAAACATATTTGTGGGCCCCCCGGGGAATGATTGTAAAAGCGGTCGGAGGTAAAAGCACAGTGGGGCAGGAGCTAGGCTTGGTCTCTGGAGCAAGGGAGGGGTCAGGGGTAAACTGCAAGCACAGCAGGGCTGGGGAGGGGGTAAACAGGATCCCCCCCGCCCCTGCCCACATAGAGCGGGTACCTACCTGGTTCTAGCCCATTCTCTTTGTCTCTCTCTGCACTGAGCTGCCCCTCCTCCCACAGCAGCAGGACAGGTTCTCTTCCAGCCCTCTGGGGTGGCTGTTGGGAGTGGGAGGAGCGGAGGCTAATGTGGTTACTCCTATAACCGGACATTTAGTTTCCAGTCAGCACTGCTAACCGGACACTCTGGTCCCATTTTCTACTGGAGTTTCCAGTCTAAAACTGGATACCTGGCACCAGGGCTGCCAGAAAAGCCTGAGGGGGGGAGAGGGGCAAGCAATCATTTTTAAAAGTAAGAGGATAAGCCTTAAGGGTGGGGGACAAGTGGTGGGTGGGCTAGGGAGTGGAGAGGAGCTAGTGGGCAGGGCCATGTCTGCTGTACTGCCCAGGTAGGCTGGAGACTGTGGAGATCAGCTGACACAGTATCCAGAGCCAGTGCAAGGATATTTTGCACCCTAAGCGAAACTTCCACCTTGCACCTCCCCCCACCCCCAGAGCATCGCTTATTATAAATGTTCAAAAATGAATACAGTGGAGTCACATCTTACGTGGGGGTTAGGTTCTAAGGTCAGCGCGTAAGAGGAAAATTGCGTATAGTGAAAATTACCATAAACTACAGTACACACAGTATACACTGTCTACACTAGAACAGGGGTCCTCAACCTACGGCACGCGTGCTGATTTTTTTTTTAATGGCAGGCTGCGGGTCCCGGTCACCACTGAGCCTGCTGCCGACCTGAGGTTCCGTTCATTCAGCTGCCAGCCGGGGTCCCAGCCGGCAACTCCACACAGCCTCCTGCTGTTCACCCAGGGTGGCAGGAAGCTGAGCAGGGCCAGTGGCCGAGACCCTGGCTGGCAAGGGGCCGGCAGCCAGAACCCCAGATCATCAGCGGGCTGAGCAGGGCCGGTGGCCGGGACCCCAGACTGGCAGCGGGCTGAGCTGCTCAGCCCGCTGCCGGTCTGGGGTTCCTTCCACTGGCTCCTGCCAGCAGGGATCCCAGCCACCGGCCCCACTCAGCCTGCTCAGCCTGCTGCCAGCCAGGGTCCTGGCCACTGGATCCGCTCAGCCTCCTGGCGGCCTAGGTGAATGGAACCCCCGGCCAGCAGACAGAACCCTGGGTGAACGGAAACCCCGGCCGGCGGACAGAACCCTGGGTGAACGGAACCCCAGGCTGGCAGGAGGCTGAGCAGAGCTGGCTGGGACCCCAGCGGGCTGAGCGGGGCTAGCGGCTGGGACCCCGGCTGGCAGGAGCCTGCCCACTGCTGGTCCTGCTCAGCCCACTGCCGGCTGAGTGAACAGAACCCCAGGTCAGCAGCAGGCTCAGCGGCAGCCGGGACCTGCAGCCTGCCATTAAAAAAAAAAATTGGCTTGCGTGCCACCTTTGGCACGCGTGCCGTAGGTTGAGGACCCCTGTTCTAGTGTATACTGTACTTTATGGTAATTTTCACTATACGTGATTTTCCTCGTACGCAGTGACTTTAGAACCTAACCCCCGTGCAAGATGTGACTCCACTGTAGTGTAAAAAAAAATTTTGGGGCACCGCTTTTTGGCACCCCCAAATCTTGGCGCCCTAGGCGGTTGCCTAGTTCACCTAGTGGTTACACCGGCCCTGACAGTATCCCCAGCCCAGGTAACGTGACAGCCAGTGGTGGATTTAGAGTTAGCCCAGGCAGAGCTCTGCTTCCCTCCACCCCCCAGGGTATTTTTAGTAAAAGTCAGGGACAGGTCGCAGGCTTCCGGAATTTTTGTTTATTGCCTGGGACCTGTCGCTGACTTTTACTAAAAATACCTGTGACAGAATCTTAACCTTAATCATGACCAATCAATGTGATGGCACCAACCAACAAGCTTGTGAGCTGTTCTAAGGGGAGACCCAGTGGAGCAGCAGGCTGGCACTCTGTACCAGTCCCCTCAGTCATTGTAGCATTTGGGCACTCAGTAGCTGCTGGTCCTGATTGGTTGAGGGGCACCTCCCGGGGAGCCATGCAGTGCCTGTAGCCTGCAGGGAGGGAAAAGCCCCCGGCCGATGCGCACTGGGGCGTTCACTCTGAGGCCTAACGATACTCTAATTGGCATTGGCCCCGAAGCCCACTGGCTGCCAGGTTGCGCCTGTGCCCTGCCCAGCCCCCATAACGCCCCGGGGTTCCGTGGAGGCTGGGCAAGGGCGAGTGCCCCCTGCCCTGGGCACGGCGGCGCGCCGGCCTGGCACGGGACACCGCGCTCGCGGTGGGAGCCTGGCCGCTCGGCGAGGCGCGGTCTCTTTAAATCCTTCCCTCGCTCGACCTCCCCCTCAGGACGCGTTTTTTTATGAATGAAAAACGTCCTTGCAATCATTATGCAAATTAGGCCGTGCCGATTGGCTGCCACTCCCCGGAGAATAAATTATGTATATTAGCGCTTGGAAGAGGCGGGCACAGAACGCGCCGCTGGGCCACTGGGACCAATCAGAATGGGCGGCGCCGCAGGGACGCGCGCCATTGGGCGGCGGAAAGGGTAAACAAGCAGTGATTGACGGCTCCTGGAGAGGCTGTGGGCCAATGGGGACGGGTGGGCGGGCTCGGGAGGCCGCTCGGGCTCTGGCAGCCGAAAGACTCCGGCTCCGAGCGACTCCGCGGCGGCTGCGAGGGGCTACGGGACCCGGTGAGTGCGGGTCGGGGTGAGGCCGCAGCCTTCCTGGGGGAGGGGGCTGCGCGGCCGGGGAGCGCACGGGGCTCGGGCTGGCGCAAGAGGTGGTGGGCGCGCGGGTATGGGGGGGCAGGCGGGGAGGGGCGCACGGAAATAGGGGTGCAGGAGGGGGCGCACGGGGCTTGGGAAGGAGCGAGAGGGGTTTTGGGTGCAGGCGGGGAGCGCGAGGGGCGCGCGGGGCTTGGGGGAGTGTAAGCGGGGTGCGCGCGGGGCTCGGGGGTGCTGGAGGGGGTGCGCGGGAATGGGGTGCAGGGGTGGGGTGCCCCTGCAGGTGACGGGCTTGGGGGACCAGGGTATGGGAAGTGCATGCGGGGTCGCGCGGAGCTTGGAGGTGTGGGGGTGCAGGCGCGGGGGGTTGGGGTGCAGGCGGTTGGAGCTGGGGATATCTAGCGTGCGAGACATGAGTTTGGGGGTGCCAGGGGTATGCATGTTTGGGGTACAGGAGGGTGCGCAGGCGGTGTTAGTATCGCCGTGCAGGTGATGGATGTGAGGTTCATGGGGTGCGGGGGGCAGGCTTTGAGGTGCACAAGATGTTGGGGGCGGGAGCAGGTGGATGGGGCTGGAGTGTAGGGGCGCGCGGCAGCCTGCTCTAGCTCAGGGCTGCCGGGCGGAATGGCTAAGCTTGGCCGCGGCTGCTCAGAGTTCTACGAATGTGGGCGATTTGTGAATGAAGCATTAAGTTTCCCCTCAAACCGCGGGGGTGGGGGCTGTCTCTCCCGAGGCTGTGGGGGCGGGGGGCGCATCTGAAGGAGTTTCATGAATGGGGAAAGCTGGGAAGTGTGTGCCTTGTTTTGTGAATGGGGCCCTGCGCTGGGGATCCAGTTACACTCTACCTGCTGCTGCTCCCTCTTCCATTCATAAAGCTAAAGCCAGATTTGTGTTGTGGGGGAGGGGATGCTAATTTTATTGTTTGACTGTGTTAAAGCTTTCCTGGGGGCACAGGGAAAGGAACAGGCGAGGAAGTGGCTTAACTACAGGCCCAGTTAAATACACGAGGTCTAGAGCCCTCTAAAAATGCTATTGTTATTGAAAAACTGGACCCAACCACTACTTGGGAAGGATTTTTGGACTCGAGGCATCTCCTTTGCATTCTTTCCTGCACTGCTGAGTGTTGGAGCAGGACTCTGACATTTTAAGAGCAGGCTTTAGTCTGTAACACACAATACTGCTTGGGTATGGAAGCTGGAAAGGTCCCTCCCCTCCTAGGTGTTATGAAACTGGTGGTGTGCATTTTTCCTCTTCCTGCTAAATATTTAAATACTAAATTCCTTATTTCTGTTTATGGAGAGAAGAAGTAGAAGGCTTATATACTTATAGGCTTGGATGCTTTTTTAAAAAAACCTATTGCAATTGTAGCGGCACAACAATCCTGCACTCCATTTCACACCAAAACTACTCAATGTTTTAAAAAAGCAATGAAGTGAAAGTTGCTCTTTGATTAATTTACAATAGTCTGGCTTCTGGAATGGCAAGAGTTGCATCAACAGCACGGGGGAGTAGTGATTTTCCACTTCATGTAGACTTCAGTGTCAACTAAACATATAGAAAATGTTTGCTTTTTGTTACTGGGTGTTTAACTTCTCAAACATATGATGGGCTTGGGAAGCCAAATGCTTTTCTTAAAACAATGATTTTCATTATTTTAAAATGGCCCCTAGAGAAGTATTCTATCTCTTTCCCTGGCAGTACCCAGAAGAGTTAAACTTTATTTTCTGTTGTCTTTAGATAGATTAGCTCTTCCATATTTGTTAAGTAAACCGGGACTTACTTTCCATGGACTTGTTGCTATTTATAGCTATCTTTTAGCCATGTAGAGAAAAAATATTTGTACTCTGGGCAATATGATCTCTCTCTTGTAATCCACGCCTTTGCCCATATGTTTGCTTTTAAGCAGTTGTAATCAATCATTAGTGATGTCACAGCAGTTTCCATAGTAACTCTGTGACATCACAAACTAAAGGTTATGACCTCTCTGTTCAAGCAAGAAGTTAGGTTATAGAGGAGAAACTTGTGAATGAAAATGATCAATCATAGCAAGTTAATTGGTAAGGGGAGAAAATATCAGAGAATAAATGGATTAGTCTTTAAACATAGTGTGTTTGGTGTGAGTTAATTGAGCCCAGCAGTTAATCTTTAAAGCTCGCAGGCAGTGTTCTTTCCATGCCATTAGAGAAGGGGGAAGTCTGTTCAGGCTTAAAGGCAGATCTTGATGCTTTGCGTCTTTTTTTGTTCCTTAGTGTTCAATCTGCCATAGTAGGTACTTTGAAGAAAACCCTCTTTCTCTGGAATTGGCTTCAATGCTGAAAACATTTAAGGGGATACTAAAGATATTGGAAGCACAATGGATGGCTTTTATGATCAGCAAGTCCCTTTCATGGTCCCAGGGGTAAGTCTTGTTTGTCTCTGCCTCCCAAGCACTTTTTGTTCTTCATCTCTTACCGTAAGATTTCTCTTCCTTTGTCTAGCGTGTGCTGTCTCCGGTAAGCTTGCTGTGTCCTTCATGGCAATATGTGGTCTCTCTTTCAGCAGTCTTGCACAGAGGAATGTCGAGGCCGGCCAGTGACTGACAGAAAAAGGAAGTTTTTGGACACTGACCTGGCACATGATTCCGAAGGTAGTTAAGTTTCCCCCTCTTCATTAAGATTCAGTTTAAGTTGTCACTACTACCTCTTTTCTCCATAAAAGTTGAACCTTTTTGTAACTGTTCTACACAATTCTTTTCTTCTGTTCCAGAACTGTTCCAGGATCTCAGCCAGCTTCAGGAGGCTTGGTTAGCTGAAGGCAAGTCTTCATCTCTGCCCCTTTTTTTCCAGCACATTTTCTAATGCACATGTATTTGGAGCGACTAAACTATTTTACAACCCCCTTTTTTTTCCAGCCCAAGTTCCTGATGATGAACAGTTTGTCCCAGATTTTCAGTCTGATAACTGTAAGTAACTCCATAGCTTCTTGTGTGTTTTGCTGTGAAGTTCTTTGATTCTCTGATGTGATAAATGTTATGCAAAATTCGATGCTGCATTGAGTTGTTCCCTTATTACAACAATGTAAATATAGTTGTTTTCTGCACTAACTCATGTAACTCATTAGGGTTAAGAAGAAGGTAGCATGCAGACTTGCATGGTTTTGGAAATATAGGCTAACCTCATCTTGAGGAACCAAGTATTCTGTCTTGACTAAATATCTTTACAAAGCTATTTTACCATCTGTGAACTTGGATCTCTGGGATTCTTTTGAACACCCTCTGATTGATTGTCCATAATACAATAGCTTTTAAAATCAATTTGCTAGGAACACAGGTGCAGTGCTACTTGGATAGCTAACATCTCTCTGTGATGGCCTTGGAGCTTTTCTAGTTGTAGCCTAGTGAGGCTGTCAAGGGCAAAGCTGACTGGTGAAACTCGAGCTGTGCTGAGCAGCATCAGGGAGCATTAGTCACTGGCAAGCAGGCATGTTTAAGAGAAGATTGATGAAAATGCAGTCCCTTGTGAATTGCATCAGAAAGAGAATTGTTCCTTAGTCACAGTGATGATAGAAAACACCTGAGCCAGTTAGAGCTCCTATTTTTTCCCCTTTATATGCAGCAAGCTGCTTGTGTCTGTATGTTCTCCCTATGTGTATTTTGGACTGACCATGCTGGCATTAGAGGCTAAATAAAAGCAGGATGTTCTTGGATTGTTAACTGCAAACATAAATACCAGCTTGGTCTTTATTAATAGGCCTTTGTACTAAATCATACTGCTACAGAACGTAGAGGAAATCAAATTTAGCCTGCAGTGGAACAGATTCTTTGCTGAAACTTTGTCACAGCATGCAGCAGAGTATCTTATGCTACAGTAAATGCATGTTAATTATTGCTCTTTGATTACTTCTAAGCGAGTGGGATGCTTGCCATGAAACTGCTCCAGACAACCAACATGTTTTACACTCTCTCTCTCTCTCTCTCCTTCTCTCTCTCTGCCTGGAGATAAAAGGCAGACCTGGAGTCAGAAACACAGGTCTGTGTTGACATTCTAGCCCAGCCCTTCCAGTTCTTGCCTGGAGCAGTATAAACTGCAGTGTGTGTGGGAGGGTGACTCTTTTGGCAGAGGTTCTTTCAAATGCCTCTCGGCAGTCTTATTCCTGTGTAACCTGAGGAGTTTAGAGAGAGCCGAAATGGCCACTCCTGGTCGCCGGGGTTTTCGGAGTGAGCCGAGAGACATAAGCTTTCGGGTCGAAGAGGCTTGTCTGTGGCTTGGGTGGCTAAAATGTGTTCTGCTGCTGCAGAAGATAACTTAACTGAAACAAGCTGAGTAAAGAGGAGTTTGTGTTGAAATGAGGCTGTCCAGGTAACTCCAAATTGACATCTTGGTTTTATGGCGTAGCAGCACTAAAAGAATTTGAACATTTTTTTCTTAGGCTAAGGCAGTTCATCCTCCTGCCCTTGAAACCTAGAGCACCTGATGCAAAGGGTAGAGGAGGAAGAAGTGGTGGAAGGCGGGGGGGCTACACTATGTGCCATAATCTGTCCTGCCCTGGGGAAAACCTGTGCCTGCTCAGAGCAGCTTGCTGCACTGGTGCCTAAACTTGAATTGAAGTGAGAGGTTTGGAGAAACCATAGAATTGCCTCCCACCTCCTTAAGAAGAGTCCTGCAAGTAGCAACCTGCAGGACCTGAGCCCGCGTTGGGGTTCTGCAAGGCTTTCTGCGGCCTGATGGGGAGGAGAAAATAGGGAGGGGGACACACAACCTGCAGAGGAAGCAGTGAGTTGGGGGTGCACTATCACACTGCCGGCAAGGCTGGTAGCAGCCAGTGCTGGCTTGTT
>NW_020665188.1:76072-102054 GCF_002925995.2 Terrapene triunguis | reverse complement strand
TTTTTTTTTTTTTTTTTTTTTTTTTTTAATGCCCTCACTGGCCTGTAAAGAGGAATACAAATATTGTGTATTGTAAAAGGTCATGGTGGGGCCTGGAATGCACCCGTGTGCAGCTTCCTCTGGGCGGGATGGCAGTCTTGCACTCCAGTAGCTTTCCTTTTATAAACAGAATGGTCAAGAAGTACTAAGGGGAGCATAAAGAACACTTGGATTTCAGTGCCTAGTAACGCCTGTGGATACAGACTGCTGCAAGAACACCATAGTCCATGTTTCTTATTGCACGTGCGGTCTTGGCATTGAACCCAGCCGCTGCACTATTTAAAGGGACACTGTCAACACAAATGACACATTTGTCCTTATTTGCTATTGTTGAGATTGGGTGGGGGCCTTAATTTTGAGTTTTTTGCTGTCCTTTGGGGATTTGACTGTGCTTTGTGTGTTTTGCTTCGTCCTGCTGTTATGCAATAACATGACATAATATTCACAAACCACTGTCGGTGGAGCTGACAAGCCGCACCACGAGAATGCTGGGTGTCTTTTCCGGTCCCACAAATGCCTCTCTGGAGGACAAAGTGTGCCCCTAGTGACCCTTCCTGTACATAGTTCCGTGGCAAACGTTCTGTCTGGCATTCTCGGGGCTGGGTAAAGTCAGTCTCATCAGTCGCACCTTGCCAAAAGTTTGACAATGCAGCGAAGGCTTCGGGAAGAAAAGCCGCTACCAGTTTTTGCTGTTAATTTCACAGTAACCGAGATGGTCTCATCAAACCCGTTCCTCTGAAGATTTTCTATAAGGTCATCTTAAGAGCAAACTGGAGTTTTATCATCTTCTGGGTGACAGGGTCACTTTATCATGTGTTGTATCTAGGCTTGGAAGGATTTCATTTTTTAATTGGCAAATGTTGGTACACCTTGATTTTTTTTTTCACCAAACACACAAGCAGACAAATACGTCCATTGATGATGATCAAAATTTACCAAGCGGCAAAGTAAGAAAACTGCTATTTGAGAACCCTAGAGTTCTTTAAGGGTATTGACGTTGTATATTTGACATGTGATGTGAACAGTTTGTGTTTTAACGGTTATGAAACTTTAATGACAGGAGACACAGATTCAAACAGTTAAATAATTAGTCTGACCCCCACCATAACTTCCAGCAGCTGCAAACATTAAAAAAAATGCTTAAAACCCATCATTTTGCACAACTTTGATAATTTAAACAATATATTGAAAAAATGTTTTAAAATGAACATTGATATTCTCTGTTGAAATAAACAAATATATAAAAAATGGAATTCTGCCAAGCCTAGTTGTATCCTGTTATAATGTAGAGGAGAAATGATCCCCTGCTCTCCACAGGATAAGGGAGCCATGGACCTAAAGTTCCTCTCAGTCTCCAGCGTCAAAGGCTGAATTCCTGAACTGAGACCCTTTCCCAGTTGTAGCTGTAACATTCATCTCCCAGAAGTGGCTGGGGGTGGATGTGCGCACAGCCAGGGGTTCCAGTGCATGGTTGGAACAAAGGCGAGAGAGATGGGACCCTCTGTGACCTCTGGCCACTCATACCCATTCGACAGGTGGTTAGTCTGAGGCAGGCAAATATTTTAAGGCCCTATTCCTGCTGTGAGCGCTCTAATGGCCATTCCCTGTGTCGATTGCGACCTTCATTGATGCTCCACAGGGATCTGCTGCTGCAGGATCAGCGCCATGCTGTCTAACAGGCTGTTACATTTATGGTGTTCTTTAAAGCATCAGAGTTTGTTGTAAGCAAGCTTTTCCCTCGGGCCCCAGTAACACCTTAAGTCATTAAAGCAAATAAAGTCACATTGCTTTCGTTCAGAGGAGAGATGGTTTTGTGGTTAAAACCAAGAAAGCCAGGAGGCTGGTGTTCTGTTGCATGCTGTGCTATAGCTTTGCTGTGTGACCACCATAGGCACGTCCCTGAATGGCAGCGCCCTGAGGATTAAATAAAGGTTGAACAGGCACAGAGCGGCGAAATGTGCGAACAAAATAAGCGAGCACCATGCTGCTGGATTCTCCAGAAATGCCCAAGTCTTGTGCTGTTTACTTGCATTTCTCTCAGCCTGGACAGCTGAAATCAGTGGAGTCAGCCAGTCCTATTATAGGGTGGTCACTCCTTTAATATATTGGTTGCAAAAATGACAAAGAAGGTTCACTTGTTTATTGACCTTCTCAGAGCTTGATTCTACAGAACCTAGATATGGGCAGATACTGGAGTCAACAGCATCCCTTCAAAGTCAGTACATGGTTGAAAGGGGTTAGGCATGTGTTACTGCTATGAAGGAGAGTAGAAGGATTTGAATCAGCAGGTGTCCTTGAACTTACTTGTGAATGGCTGTGGTCTGTTTCGTTTGCACAGGAGAATGCCTGTTCCTTCTTTCTCACCCCCTCTGGAGAGTCAGTAAAATGGAGAAAATAAAAGCTCTAGGTTGACATGAAACTGAGCTATGTTGAAGGCTTCAATTAGAGCTTGAAAAGTGTCATTCTTCCCCCCCCAGCCCCCCTTGGACTCCTCAAAGAGACAAGATGGGATCAGCTCTAGGGGTTGGGTTGGGATTCTTGCCCTGAATCTTTTATAGGCTTTATTTTAAGACCAGAAGAGGTCTCTAAGATCTAGCCCCAGGGGTTCGTAACTTGAGGGTTGTGAGTAGTCCTAGGGTGTTGCTGCCACTCACCCTTTCTTTATGGGGCCCAAACCTTTTCTCCACGGTGCGGAAAAGGTTGAGAACCTCTGATCTAGTTGGACCTCCTGCAGAGACCGACGCAGGACATAGTTGGCAGATATCTGCTTTTTTCCTTTCCAACAGCGAATCAAATTCTTATCCGCTCGAGGATACTAGCTCACTGTGGTGAGCTAAGTAAGGGGCGATGGCATTGGATGCTAGAATCCTTTTTTAAATAACCTAAACTTAGCCTTGTGGAAAGATGCTGAAACTAAGTTTCTAGGATTGAGTATACAGGCAGGGAACATGAGTTTGATGGGTCAAATGGGGTAAAGTGGTATTTTCTGGTCTGACTCATAAAAAGCACTGTCAGGCTGATGGTGTGAAATGTAATAAAATGCTGTAGTGAAAGCCAGGCTGGGCAGACAGATAGGTTCCCTTCAATGGTGGTAGGGCAGAGGGTCCGTCCTAGGCTAATGTGTTGGTGCTGCCCCCAGGCAAGAGCAGAACTTAGAAGCAGCAAATCGCTTACCTAGCCAGTTCAAACATGGAGCAGCTCTTGTGGGTTCCATCCTGCCAGTACCACATTCACGGCTGCATCTCATAATGGTATGGGGAGATGCATTTTCTAACCTTCTCTATAGTTAAACTAGTCACTTGCTTTTTTCAGCTTCTAATTATAGTGGAGAGCAGTAGAATTGAGAGGGTGGAAGCCTGTTCGCGCGTGTGTGCTCCCTCACACGTGGCCTTTGAGACATCAGTGCTCCAGCCATGCGCTGGCACAGCAAGCTTTTCTTAGGCAGCGCCCGGGAAAGCGGTGCTGGTGCCAATAATGGATTATGATCACTTTTGTTATTAGCTCAGTGATGGTTCTCTTACTGGGGCCCCGCCCGCTGTTGTGTCCTCCCGGTGTGTAGGGGAAGTGAAGCACAGGATGGTTTGAAATGAACTGGCCGGCAGAAATACGCCTCGTTCCAAGGCTAGCTGTGGGGGGTGTCATGGGTCCAGCTCCAATGCAGCCTAGGAGAGGCAATCAGAACAAGCGCTCCCCGCCATGTGCTTTAATCCCCCAAAAGTAGCTGTTGAAGGTTATTTTTTTTCACCTCTGGTATATGGAGGGACCTCTGCAGTTCATGCTCCTCTCCCCATTCCCTGGAACCTCGGTAATGCATCTATGCTCTGCTGGCCATGAGCATGCTCAGTCCCTTGTGAGGATCAGCAGTTCTCCAAGTTGATTGCAGCTCCCAGAAGCAAAGCAGGGCTGCTGAGGTGTGGCTGGGCAGATCTTCTTTCCTCCCAGTCAATAGGGGAAATAGGGACGGGGGGTCCCAGAGTGGTCCACTGACCAAGTCAGTGTGGGAAATCTCACCCAGACATTAGCACCCTGCAGTTCTGTTTTGAACAAAGGAGCCCAAGTTTAACTTCTTGCCCCCTCCTTTGGCCGAAAGGCGTTTCCGGCTCTCGCCACAAGCTGAGTTGCACAATCATGCGGGTTTGGAGCGAACGCAGCAAGAAGCCAAGTTCCCCAGCGCAGTGCAGGCCATTCCTGCAGTGTTTGAATTCCTTATGTAAACGTTGCGCACAGTGCAGGCTTCTCTGTGTGGACAGCTGGTCTCTGTTATGATCTTAAGTGTCGTTTCCCTTTTCTTGAATGGTAGCGCTGAGCGGGAGGGATTGTTTTTTGGTCTCTGAATGAATGGAGCGTTCCAAATTGGTTGTGAATGGAGGGCGGTGCCCGCTTGCAGACTTTTTCAATGAATAACCAGGCCCCATTGTGCTGCTGGCGGAAAAACAACCCGCTCAAACAACACAGAGGCTGTTGGAGAGAAACATGCCTGTGATTGACAGCTGGAGCACCTCCAAGATATGTTTCCTTTTGCTTTCCCTGCTGCTCCACTGCTCAGCAAGGCCAGGCTTAATGGGTGTGATAGCCTTTCTCTCCAAGGGAGGGAATTAACACTAGACATGCTGAAGGGCAGCCTGAATATACTTGGGAAGCGTGGCTGCCACTTAATGAGAGGGGGGGGGCCCAGTAAACCTACCATGCATTGCCGAATGCCTCTGCCTTCACTAAAGCAAGGATTGATCAAGAGAGTAATTACTCTTCCCTGCCCCAGCAAATGGCACAGTTGTGAGTGCCCGTCTCTGCATGTCTCCTGAAGGAGAAGGACCGACCAATGGAAGGCCAGGTCTACACGCCGTAAAGGATTCTGCGGCGCCCTCTGATCTCAGGCAATTTTTTTTTTTTTTTAAATTTAGTGATGACCAACTTAATTAGCTGAGCCTAGAGCCGAGCTGCCTCCTCCATTCCTGGTTGGAGAGAGAACTGGGGAGTGACTTAGCTATGAAGACCCTCTCAGGATTTTTCCTAGTCCCTTAGTATCAGCTGAGCAATGGGGGGTTCCATGCTGGGGGCTTTAGCCCTGGGGGCATTTGGGGAGCAGCTAACTAGCCGGGAAGGCTGGGAGCACTTAGTTCAGGGCTGGTCTCTCCGAGTGTATGGGGGATATATTCAGACTGTGTAGAGCTAATACTCCACTTCTGATTAAGCCCGGCTGTATTGTTCAGTCACTACTGGGTAAAGAACTCTGATGTCCTCCCTTGCCTAGAGTGGCTGCTTTTAGCAATTAATTAAGTTAAGCATTTATTAGTTGGTTTAAAAAATTATATATAGTGAACAGACTCAGAGTATGTCGGAGGCAGCCTCAACTGGGAGTGATCTGGTTTAGGTTTTAAAGGGACACTGTCCTTCAAACAACTCAGGGGCGTGGAATTTTTTTATTCCACCTTAATGTGACTAACTTCACTTTTAGTATTTCCGCAAACCCATCTGCAAGTTCAAACGGCCAGTAGGATGGGCATTTGAATTTCTCACGACTGCTTGTGCAAGCAGAGGCAGTGTTACTGTCAGTGCTGAGTTACGTGTGCCTCCGGGCTCTCTGACCCACAGGGCCCTCTCCCAAAGGAGCAGTAATTAACGCAAGGCGGTAATTATTGGCTTCATACAATAACGAACACTACCTAATTTCTCATGCATTTAACCCTCCACGTGCTGCCTCTCTTCCCCAACTATCCAAACTGCTTCATTCCACACCCCAGAATTCAATACCCAGCCCAGCGTCTTCCAGCTGCGCCGGTGCTAAGCCAGCCAGGAACAGCTTTGTATGGGTTGCGGGGACAGCTTTGCTTCTTCAGGGCAGTGGACAGGGCTGGCCTGTGTCCACCACCAGCAGGATCCTTGGGGTCCTCTTTTGCAGGAGCCATTAAGTCTCAGAGAGGTGGAACTTTTGCAGGTCACTTTCTTTTGGCCAGTGGCGATAGCTCCATGAAGAAGGTGGAGACTGTTTAGGTGCATGCTGGCATCTCACTGCAATGCTAGCTGTCTAACTCGGAGCTGGTGTTATTTCAGTCGGGAGAAAGGGGATACTGCATTCCAGCTCTTAGCTTTTGAAGTAAGCAGATCAAAGCCGAGTTACTGAATGAGATGCGCCCCTCCCCCCCAGCAGACCATACCCCAACCAAAACAGAGTATATACAGTAGCTGACAAACTTCAGCTTCAAAGTACAGTGGGGAGGAAAAATCCTGTAAAAGTAATTGGATTAGCCCCAACTTTTTGTGCCGCTTCTCTGGCTACCAGAGCTGGAACAGAATGAGGCGCATCTTGACCCGCAGAGAAGACACTAGCCTGCTAATAATATTTCCTTTGGCTCCTATTATAGAGGCAACATCTCTAAAATACCTAGCAGAAAATATAACTACTGAGAATAAACCAGATTTCAGATCATAGAATCACAGAAGATTAGAGTTGGAAGAGACCTCAGGAGGTCATTTAGTCCAACCCCCTGCTCAAAGCAGGACCAACCCCAACTAAATCATCCCAGCCAGGGCTTTGTCATGCTGGGCCTTAAAAACCTCTAAGGATGGAGATTCCACCACCTCCCTAGGTAACCCATTCCAGTGCTTCACCACCCTCCTAGTGAAATAGTGTTTCCTAATATCCAACCTAGACCTCCCCCACTGCAACTTGAGACCATTGCTCCTTGTTCTGTCATCTGCCACCACTGAGAACAGCCTAGCTCCATCCTCTTTGGAACCCCCCCTCAGGTAGTTGAAGGCTACCATCAAATGGGCACTAACTTCTCCCCTGAGCTATCTGAAACCAAGCTGTGAGTGGTTCCTGACCCTGTTTGACAGCTGGCTCCCCAACCGCCAGGGTGGACCTGCACGTGGCTGGGTCTGCCTCACTGGACCTTCAGAGCCACAGCCCTGTTAAGCCTGATCAATGCTAAAATAGCTGCAACTTCAGCAAACAAGAAAGGTTAAATATATGGGGCCGCCTGTCTGCAAAACCCCAAGGTGCTGTTCTGTTGAGCCTTGTGGAAGCAGGTTCCAAAACCAGATGACTCCTAAGGCTTTGATAACCCATAACTTGAAGCTTTATATTCTGGGCTTTCTACAGCCATGGACTCTGCCTTCTGCATTGTGCTCTGTAGCAAACCACTGCCTCCCAGTCCAGTGGTGTCGGAAGGGAAAGCAGATTGACTAGCATGCTGCCAAAGGGCAGGGAGTGCTCCAGAGACCAGAGCTCCACTGACAATATCTGAGCAGGGGAATTCCCTTTCCCAGGAGCTCAGTGGACATGGTAATGGTGTAGCAAAACCCAGGGGACCTCACTGAATCAGACGGGAGCCACCCATGTCTGTGCTGCGTCAAAACTTGTAGTTGCCCCAAGTTTTGAGCAGGTCTGTCCCTGTAAAACACATGGGTCCTTCTTGCTTGCTTATCTTCACAGTTTCCAAAGAATTCGCCCACAATCGCAGAAGGGGCCAATCTGCTGATGGGTTTGCTTGTGTGCTTCCCTCGTGGAAGGCTTCTGGGGATGTGCGTGTGAACCGTTCACTCATGGAGGAAAAGCTTCCTTACTGTAAAATCTGCTCAAGTAGCTGGGCTCTCCAGCTTGGTTTGCAGCTGGCTCTTGGGAGGAAGTGGTGTACTCCAGGCAAAGCTGCCTAGTAAAAAGTGTTGTCCATATTCTTGACCTCAGTTCAGGGGTGAGTCTTCCTGTTCTCTCTCAGGAGTAGGATGGCATCTTTCTGTGTTGCTTTGTGGGCTCCAGATTAAATTTTGAATCCAAATTAGGGCCCGGCAACAAATACTCAATTCCCGTCTGGACAGTAAAGCCTAGTGGTTGGGAACCAGCTAGCGGGGGGGATTCACAGTGAAGTTGCTCTTTCTAGAGCAGATCTGTCTAAATGGCTTCACAGTCACTTTACTGCAAGCAACTCTTCATAGTCATTTCTTGACTGCCCTGTCCACAAACATACAGGTGAGACCCTGTAGAGTGAACCTTAGCTGCTGTTGTGCACTGGGAATCACACCCACAACAGTGGCATCTCCCCACTTCTCAGTCCAGAGTACTCTAAGAATGGGGCTTGGATTACGATGTCTGACAAGCTGTAACAGTACATTCAGCTGTACAACGGCCAGGTAAACAGCTGGCTGGACAAACGAACCAGGTGTGCGCCGAGGCATTCGTTCTGTAGTTTTTATTCTGCTAATCTGCAAACATTCTAACCTTCACTTGCAGGTTAGCAGGTTTCTGCTGTATTCATGCAGTTATGGAGCTGCACTGCACTTAGTCTATGCGCTGGCTCCCTGCCGTGCCTCAGAAGCATTGTCCTCTATAACTAAACAGACGTTTCATGTAGCCTCTGAAGTGTATTGTAGATATGACAACAGGACCTCTTTAATCGCATTCCTACAATGAGCTCTCGGCCCATTCCCCTTCAGCACAGTCACCACAGTTCTGCCCTTTCAGGGTCTGTCTATGTTGCATGCTTAGCCTGGGTCTGTGGGACCCGGGCGTATATACTAGGTGTTTCCAAGCCAGTTGTTGAGCATTCACGCTGCATTGCAAGCCTGGGTTTACAGCTGGTGGACCTGGGAGTCTCAGCCGTGCTAAGGGTCCATACTGCACTACTCAGATCTTCTGACTAGGATCTGCGGCTTGACGTGTGTCCACCCTGCAAAATGACAGGGCTTGGACCTGAGTCCCAGCAGCCCTTGAGTTCTGACCCACCCCCTAGCAGGGTCTTAGGACCTGGCCCCTGAGTGCTTGCTGATCTGCATCAGACTGATTTGTGTGTGGACAGAAGTGGGGCTTGAGCTTAGTGTGCAGTGTAGACATACCCTCAGAGGGCAGGCTCTGCACCGCCTTTCCCTCTTCTTTGTGCTCCTCCGCTGCCCCAGTGATCACTAACTGCCCTTGCTTTGCACGATGGGAACATGCATTATGCTGAGCACCACCAGACTATTTCTGATGTGGTTATCGCATATCTGATCCTCTGGCGGGCTGCCATCATGTCTGCTGCTGATCCCCCTCTGCTGCCTTCTCGCTCATGGAAAGAGCCAGCAAACACCATCATTTGTGCTAAATGGAGTCTGGGGGAGGGGTTGCTCTGTTTTTCACTCCCTTCCCTACTTGAAAAGGACAGCATGGCAGGCAAGCACAATCCAGGTGCCAACTCAGAAGAGCAACATGTAATGTTCTACCCGTACCCCAGCTGGGAGCTGTGTGGCAGTTCTCTTTATGCAGTCAGTAGACTCCCCCAAAGGCTGAGCGACCACCTCCCTCCGCACACTTGCTGGGCCAGAATCCTTGTGTTTATCTTTTCCCTTCTTCTCAGAGCTATGCCCAATACCAGCCGATGGTGGAAGGTCGCTGTCTACACTTAAATTGCAACAGTGGCACAGTTGTAGTGCTTCAGTGTAGCCACTCCCTACAGCCACAGTGGCTATAGTGTTAAACCACTGCCCCGAGAGAGTTTTTCTGTCAACCTCCCACTGTCTGCACCGAGGGGGGTGGAGGGTTAATAGACTTAAGTCCGTAGCTGGGGGTATGTGGATTTTTTCACACTCCTGCTGACATAGCTGGGTCAACATAACTGTTTAGTGTAGACCTGGCCTTAGTCTCTGTGTTTTCTGTGCAGGGGCTAAGTTTGACTGGCTGACGTTTCACCCAGTGAATGGCCCACTTCCTTCTAAAAGACACAAGGAAAAATCTCAACCAGCTTTCCATAGCTGGGAAGGCCAGAGGACTCTTATAACCTAGTCTGAGCTCCTGCATGACACAGGCCAGAGAGCCTCATCCAGTCTTCCCGCTACCCGCAGGGGAACCTGTTGGACTTTTTCAGCCTGATCCCCAGCCTGGTTTGTGTCTAGGGCCGGTGGCAGTCCAGCGAAGACAGTCCGGGCCTGTTACTGGAGCAGATAATCCTGCTGGTGGGGTCGGGCCCGAGCTCTTGTTCTGTCAGTGACTGTTTCAGTGGCACTCTAGCTCCCTGCAGAGCGGGAAAAGTGTAGTTTCCTGTGGCTTGGTGGTCGTGGGTAGCCACTGAAGAGACCAGCTTGTAGAATTGTCGCTGTTGTTTCTCAGAGCGGCGGGAATTCTGCTGGTCACATATTAAAGAACTGTGACCACTCCTAGACATCAGTGATACCAGGACGGGGAGAGACTGGCTCCCTACTAGATGCCACATGCCACCCTATACGGGAAGTAAATACTGCCCTCCCACTGTTCCAGGTCAATCTCCTCTGGCCGTGGCTGGTGTGGGAGCTCCTGTCTTGCTTCTGCATTGCTCTCTTGCTCCTTGGGGTGTGGTGCCACCGCGCACTCGCTTGCACCGGGTGAATTGCATGGATTGGGGCTCCGGCATCTGCACTGAGGTACTCCAGTCCTTTGCTCAGTGGGTAACCCCCTCCTCCCCACTCATGATGCACAACCAGATCTTGCTTTGAAGCTGGCTTCTTCAGACTGAACAAGAAGCTTACATACCTCACAGGGTTCTGCCTTTCCCAGAATCCCTTGCTATCCAACCCGCTTTCTGGTGGGAATCAGAACCAGACTGTACTGGGCCTGAAGCTTCCCTTAAAGGGCCAACATCCTATTAAAGTCCCCTCCGCTCTCCTTCCCAAGCCCCTATCTGTAGCTGAAGCAGCACAAGTCCCCGATCACTCTGACAAATGGTTTTCCCTTTGTGGGATATGGATGCAGCCTGTATTCCTACATCCTCCTCCACAGGTGACAGGGGCCAGCCAACAGACTCTCAGAGTCCACCTCTGAAAGGCACAGCTGTGCTGCCTCCTTGCCGAGAACAGGCTGAAGGCTTGTCCCCCTTTGCTAGCTTGTGTGTCCCTTCTTGGGAGTCTTGGCCCACTGTGTTCCGAGGCAGTGGAAGGCAGGTCTGCTCGCAGTTACTAAGTAGCGTTTGGATTGCAATGATGGTGGCGAGGGTCGCTTTCTGTGCAAGAAACAGCGTTGATTCTTGGCCCTCCCGTGCCAGGCTGTGTGTCAGGAAGCTCCTGGCTTTCGAGGATGTGCTCAGGCAATAGGAAGTGGGTGTGGATTTTGATGTCCTTGATAGAACAGATTACAGCTAAGAGGCCTGTCTACTATCTGAAACCACTAAGATACCAAGGCCTGCTCCTTTAAAATATGGGCCTCTCCCGGTGCCTGGCCAAAACTCCCTACTTCTGCTACTGGGCAACATGCTGTGCACAGTTTCTGCTTGGCTGGCTGCCCTGTAGTCCAGGGGAGGCTGAATTCCAGTGATGCAATAAGCAGGTCACTTGCGAAGGATCCTCTGTGATAAAGGCGGTGTGTGAATGTAAGCCCCGTCTCCCGAACGGTACGTGGAGATCTTACGTTACTGTCACAAAACTTTGGCTGAAATTTCAGATTTTAAGCATAAAGGGGAGTAAAATTACAGAGATTCTGCTCTTAAAAAGGATTGTGTTGCGTACTAATTAGTACGTGCAGTTAAGTGTTGTAAGTATCCATCCATTTCCTTCTCCTGCATGGCTCCGCGCTCATTGAAATCCATGCTAGCGGATTGCAGCAATAGTCCCAAGTATGGAGACTGAGAAGCTGTGATGCATGTTAATCACTTCTTTCCCTCCTCTGATTTTAGTGGTACTTCACGCCCCACCTCCGACAAAGATCAAGCGGGAACTCCACAGCCCTTCCTCCGAGCTGTCATCCTGTAGCCGTGACCAGGCTCTCTGTGCTAACTATGGAGACAAGTGCCTCTACAACTATTGGTAGGTAGAACTGAGATTCATCCCCAGGACCGCAGAAGGTGGGGGTGGCATGGGGACTGGGAGGCATGGAAACCAGATGCTGGAGAATCCATCTGAGACAGATGTTATCACCTCTGTGTTGCTAATGAAAACCCCTCCAGGCTTAGTTGGAAGGGAGATTTGAAAGCGCATTCACTTTGAGAGCTAGCTTCTTACTGATTAAATTCCTGAGCTCATGGAAGTGAGGGCAGTGCCAGGCTGCACAGAGCATCAAATTTCCTTGTGTTTCCATGAGCACTGTTTGCAATTGCTGATTTAAGCCGTAAAAACAACCCTAAATACGCAAATGGGCAGGATTGGCTTCTGAGAGATGTTTCTTTAGGGCTCTTGTATGTTAACATGCACCAAGGCAGTTGTTTAGACATCCAAAGGTTTCCAGGAATCCTGGACAGCACTGTGCGTGCAGGCTCCTTCAGAATGCTCATTTCCCTGGAAACGAAATCTACACGGCTCTCTAACGCATAGTGCCATCTGACTGCTAGTGAGCACTAGGTGATGCTCAGCTGCATGTTAACTACTAGTATCGATTAGCAGAGGTTGGTCCATCAAACAGGTCACAGCTAACTCCTGCAAAATACGCCGAAAACAGGCCTGAGGGGGGTGGGGGGGAAATACGACAAGTTATTCTCTTACTTTTCATGAGTGGAAGCTAAAATTATCTTTGAGGAAAACGTGTGGCAAGTGTTAAAGCAGGCCCCTGTGACGCAGCCTCTGTCTGTCACTCTTGTGAAGTACAAAGATTCCCTTGGGGCTGCTAGCAGATCGGGCTGTGTTAGTGCTGTCACTGCCTGACAACTAGGAATGCAAACAAGTCTGGGTTGTTCTGAGCAGTGGGTGAAGCCACGTGAATGCTGTACTCATTACATCGTGGTCCTGTCCATCTTCTGTTCACAGTGCCTATGACAGGAAGCCCCCTGCTGGGTTCAAGCCATTAACCCCGCCTGCCACCCCCGTGTCCCCTGCCCAGCAGAGTTCCTCGCTTCCTCACCCTCCACCTGCTGCGTCAGTGCAGGCCGCTGCCCATGTTGCCCCAGCAGGTGCGCTGCGGGGGGCTCCCCCAGCATCTGCCCCACATGCTCTCCAGGAGCCAAGGCAGCAAACGTTCGCTGTGCCCCGGCCACCTCATCAGCCCATGCACATGCCAAAGATGATGCCTGAAAACCAGTATCCAGCAGAGCACAGGTAATGAGCCAGGTTTGCTTTATCACATGGCGCATGCACAGCAAGAAGCCGGGTGTCTTGTGTTCTGAATGCTCTTTCCTCATTGGTTTTGCTCGTTTGACCAGAGGTGACATGCGGGGTCACATGCCTCTTCTCCCCCCCCCCCATAACACTGCTGAAGCCTGCTGCCCTCATGTGCCCCCCCCCTCCCCCCCCTTGGCAGGGATGGGTCGTCTCTTGGTCTTGCACCATGTGTTGGGGACAGGAAATACAGTTTTCTATGGGGCGCTGTGGTACCTGTGGCGTAGTTGCTAACATTCCTTCTCCAGTCCTGGAACCACAGGATTATTGTAAGCTGGGGTGGCTGGCTTGTAACAGCACACTTGTCAAGGTATATCACCTATTTCAGTGTCGAACATTAGGCAACTTTCTCCCCTTTTCCCTCTCCTAACAGAGAGTGAGCCTGGGGCCTGCCTTGTCCTCCCAAAGGGAAAACAGGGTTATCTCTGACTCCAATACAACAGCACGCTTCTGGAACGCCTTCCTTTGCCTTCACAGAACACTAGAGAATCCTGTCTCGGGGCTATGTCTTGGATCCATGCCTAGAGGGCTCTTCTGGCAGTTTGTTCCATTGCCTAAATGATCAATGTTAATATTGGAAACTTTCTTTGCTGTAGTTTACACCAATTACTTGGATCTCTGCAGATTTTTCTCTGAGCTCTTTTCTTTTGAAAAGATGCAGGTCAGCAGCCTTGGAGACTGTCTGGGCTCTTCCCAGAAGAGACACAGCATTAGCCGTGATGGCACTGACCTCCCCCACCCCTGCAATTTCTCTCAAACCCCTATCTGGCTTGGGGGGTGGGGGGGAATGACTTCCTCTAGGGATGAGCTGTTAGTTTGGTGTGTCTGCCCGTTTTGCTCGTCAGACTGATACTGCAGTAAATGTGCCGATCAGTACCAGTTGTGAGTTTTGTTGTAGAAGCTAGTCAAACAGCACTTGGACTGGGACCGCTAAACTAATTTGATTTAGGAAATGGAGCAGCCAGTTCTTTGGATCACAAAGCCCCTGGGTGGGATTTGAACTGATTTTATAGAGGTGATAGGTTCTGTTTGCTATCCATTCCCACATTGCTTCTGTCGTCACTTACTGATGGCATTAATTGATTCTCATCTTTAGAACATGCCTTTCACGTATCTGTAGATACACTTTGGGTATCTTCACCCCCTGCCCATCTCTTCCCTAGACTGAACACGTCCCATTCTCTTAAGACCAAGGAGAAATTATTCTCCAAACCTTGCATTGTATTGCTTTCTTCAATATTCACTAGTTCCTTTCGAACATTTTTAGTGTGCTGCCCATACACTAATGTAGTACTGACTCAAGCTGAGGATTAATCTGCCTGAGTCAAGGCAGATAATTATCTTCTGCTTTTGCCACGTGCCTCCTCCCTTCACAGAGCCAAGTAGATGAGTTTTGGTGAATTGCACTGTTTCTCTGTTCCTGTTCGAAGTTTAATGCACATATGAAAACTGCAGAGCCTGGATTTTTTTTTTTTTTTAAATGGGCTTGTTGCAACGTTTGTCACTTCCTGCAAGAATCTCAGCTGCTTTCTTCCTTCTTGAGAACATCCTCTAGTGGAGCCAGCACCCTGCCGCCCTGTTCACACGGCCTTGCCAAAACTCCTGGCTGAACATCCTCCACCCTGGTTCAAGTCCTCCAAGCTTTGGGGGTGATGTGCTAGGAGTATTTGTGTGTTCTGCAAAACAAGGCAACATTCTCAACATGTTTTTTTCCACTTCACCCCAACTTTCCAGCAATGCAGACCACAATGCGAAGCCCTCCTCTGCAGTACCACTTTCTTGCTCATCTGTCGATGTAGTCATTCCCTCCTGTCTGGAAATCACTTGACAGTCATGCTTCCTTGACCTCGGATTATTGTGTTGCTTTTATCACACTTCTGCTGTTTGTTGGGATTGTACTGTGTATTTTAACCATAGCCTCCCAAGTGCTTGTAAACCTTCCCGTTGCTGAGTGTCTGACACTGCTTCACGTTGTCTCTACTCAGTCCATTGCTAGAGAGCACCGTGACAACCCACTTAGTTCTACCTTTCAGCCTGATGCTGAATTTTATCAGTTACTCTGCTTGACTCTTGCCAAGCTGTGTATCCATCTTATTCCATCAAAGTCCCCAGAGAGCTATGTGGAACATATCTGCACACACAAGACCGGCTGCAGTGACAAAGATGCGCAAAAAAAAGCATCTGGGTTCAACCTAGTTTCAACAGTTTGTTTGCTGTTTGTTCATGTCCTTTTCCTTAAGCTGGTGCTGCTAGAACCTAGGTAGTTAGATTGCTTTAAAAGACCTAGATGGGCTTTTGCCTAGTTCAGGGGGTAGGAAGTCTGCATCCTCATCTGTATTCCTTAGTCTGAGTTAGCCACGCCATTGATTTATTCCCTCCGAAGTGCCACAGACGTGCGTGGCGGAGAATTCTTTAAAGATGGGATCTGCTGAAATAACGGGGGACTGGAAAGGGGGGGGGGGGCTGGTTCGCTACAAATTGAGCTGGCCTGTCTGTCAGGTTTCCCCATTTCTGTCTCTGTAAACGGGCGCTTCGTTTTCTGTCTCCACTGAGGGATGTGGATCGATCCCACAGAGGAACAGGCAGGGCAGGCGGGGGCTATAGTCAAATGAAGGTCAGTGCACAAAGTTGGCCGTGCTTTATTTTAAGCAGGATGAGATGTGAAATGCTTCCCTAATCTGCACAAGTGGAAACCATAGGAACACAAGTCAACACTGGGCTTCAAAAGCTGAGCCCACCTCCCTGGATATCTCTGCTCTCATCTTTCTCCCCTCGCTTCCCCCCCCCACCCTCTCCAAAAAAGCCCTAGTGAATGGCACTAGCATCTGAGGTCGCCTTGCAGCCCCCAGGGCTGTGAGCTCCAGACGACCTGACAGCTATGCTTGGGCTACTGGCTCGCGCCCATCCGGAAGTGCCTCTTCCTGCAGAGGCCATACCACCACAGTGCTAGAGTTTCAGGCGGAAAGGTTAGAGGGGCATCCATCGGAAGTGGAGTAATCCAGGCCCGTCAGCTGCAAAGGATCCAGTTACAAAGGTCCCAGGGGCCTTGGTGCTTGGGAAAGGAACTGATTGGTAGAGATCGCCTTTCAAGGTGCTGAGATGTTGAGCAGCAAATTGTGGGGTGGGGGCTGGGCTGGGCTCCTGTTCGCATCTCTCCCAAGTCACAGCACTCAGCCTCTGGAGCATTACAAATAGGGACGGATGCCTTTCACATCCCGATCTCCTCCCCTGCAGGCACCGGCTGGGGGTTCCCCGGCATACCCTCTCCCGGGTACAGCAAATCGTAACTTGTGCCTGCTGCTGGCACATGCCTGGGCACCTTTCAGTGGCTTCCTTAACTGGAGCATTAAGGATCCAGGAAGGATGTGCGACAAGGTTCAGCAGCAGGTCACTTGGCTAGAGGTGCCTCAGATGGGCTGTGTTCTGCAATGGCCCAGGTTGATCTCTGCCAACTTGAGCATCCATGAGAGCTCAGAGGCCCACACCCCACCAGAGAGTTAAATGCTTAATCCCAGCCCCAGAGGCAGATTACAGGCCACTTGGCTTTCTCAGGTTGGAATGGATTCAGCGTTATGTAATTGCCAGTTCCTCAGTCCAAGCTGTGTGACAGCGCAGGAGCAGAACATCCTGGGGCTCTTCTCTCTTCTCTCCTCTGTCCCCTGTCCATGGGGTCTTGTCCTCAGCAAGGGGTAGGAACGGGGCTCCCTGGTCTCCCGGGAGGCAGGTATTCGTCTCACATGCCTGCTGTAAGGTCACGGCCAAGTGGGCCCGTCTTCTGGGGCCTAGACCTTACCATAGCCACGTCTGTGTGAATTTCCTTGATGCAGGCGGCCTTGTTTACCAATAGCTGGCTAGCGGGCTCTTGACCAAGGAGCCAGTAGCGATGGCCTGGCCAGAAGGGACTGAACGGACTTGCTCCGAATGCCCCACCCATGAAGATGGTGAACGTCCCTGAGAGGCAGGGGAGGGCAGTGACGTGTCATTCCCCCACCCTCATCTGGATGTAGCCTGGTGATAGCTCCCATAGCAGAACAGGAGGCGGGCATGGGGAGGGGCCTAAGGCCAAGCTGCGCTGGCTGAGTGTGTGTGTGTTCCCCTACTTGGATGACTGGCTAATCCAGGGCAGTGTGGCACAAGTTACATCTCCTGATTCCATCACCCGCGTTTTTGATGAGCTACCCAGGTACCAGGTTGTGCCTGGGGAGTGGAGCACTTGGGAGCCGGGCCGGATGTTGGAGGGAGTGAAACAGGTTTGGCCGGGCTGGGCCCGCCCCACCTCTCATGAGCATCTCTTGACTTGGTCTGCACAAAAACTGCTTGAATGCTGCCTTCACCTGCCTGAGTCTGCCATGGGCTAAATCCATCCGGGCCCACATGGCTGCTGGTTTTGTCTTATCCTGAGTGGTGGGTTGATAAGGGACTGCAGAGACCCTGATCATAAAGTACATGTAGGACTTGGTAGCCTAACTGCATCCCATTTAAAAAGCCATCTGCATTGTGGGAGACCATGGTGATCCTGAGAATGATGCTAGTTCGATTTGAGCCATGTTGCTCCTGTGATGAGCTAGCTTCATGTGTGGAAAGCCACTTTCCAGGTGGAGGTGACTGTGGTGCTCTCAACGAGGGAGCTCCTGGTCCACCATCTACCCTGTCCTCCAAGGAGAAGATGGTATTTCGGTGCCATGGGAGACTCTTCCCCAAGATGGTGTTTTGAACTCTACGAAGGATGTAGCCCTGCCAACGTCCTTTCCACAATGCTGCTTCAATTCCACAAGGCCCTTCTCCGCATGCTTGGTGTCACAGGGTCCTCGGGGCTCTAACATCCCACTTCTCCTTTCATGTGCCCCAGGTCCCCAAGTAAAAGGCTGGCTGAATGCGAGTCACTGCTGTGAGCTGGCCCACTTACAGCCGCCAGCAGGTGTCTCTCCCCTCGGCGCTTACGAGGGCCTTGCCCTCCTCTCCCCTCTGTTACCGTGTCCCCTGGCTTTGGGTCATTCTGTGGAGGTGATGGGCTTGCTTTCTTTGGACTGCCTTTGCTTCCCACTGGCTGGAAGGGCCCATGTGTGGTAGCTAGAGCCTGGGAGAGGGACCAATCCAGTCTCGGTCTCTGAGCATTGCTCAGAAACCTAAGGCTGCAGCTAGTTAGCTCAGAATTGCAGCTCAGCCTCTGTTTCACAGGGCAAGTGCATTTGACACCTGTAATCTCTAGTTAATGAACGTCTTCGGTGGGGTCCCTGGGCATTGCCAATAGCGGCTAGTAGTGGGGAAAACAGGGCTAGGTATTCTACTCTTGTCAGGGTAATGGGCGTGAGTTCTTGTGGGCTGCCTGTTCGGCAGAGCTGGGAATGGATGCTTTCACCGTACAGTAACACCTCTCTCTCTCTCTCTCTCTCGCTCTCTCTCTCTCCCCCTACCCCACCCCAAAGGTTTCAGAGACAGCTGTCTGAGCCCTGCCACCCTTTCCCTCCTCCGCCAGGCCTTCCTGGAGACAGTCGCCCAGTCTACCACAGGCAGATGTCCGAGCCTATAGTCCCGGCCGCTCCGCACCCTCCTCAGGGATTCAAACAGGAGTACCATGATCCCCTCTATGAGCACGGTGTCCCGGGCATTCCAGGGCCTCCAAGGCATGGATACCAGTCTCCAATGGGCATTAAGCAGGAGCCCAGGGATTACTGCATTGACTCAGGTTTGTATGGGAGTTGGGTCTCCAGCTCTGGAGATGCCACTGAAAGGTTTAGCCAGGACCACACCTTGGTGCCTTTGCTATAGTGTTCCTCGTGCGCAGGACCCTGGGCCCCGGGGCTTCACGAAGGCTGTTGAGCACCCTCGTCTGAGGAATAGACCCCATTTGGAACTTGCGGACCTCAGCCAGAGCCTGTAGGGAGTGCGGCGTCTCGGAAAGGGAAGCTGCTCCCTAGGGTGGAGTGCAGGCACTGCAGCAGCTTCAGAATGCTGGCAGGGGGAGCGTGGAGAAGTCACTCCCCATGGCTCTGTTGAAGCCGAACAGCATATCGGTTCATGCCCTAAGCTGGAGCAGGCGCTGCTATGCCCTCTCAGTTCGCTGGGTGATTTCCAAGCACAGCGAGGGACCGATGGGGAAGGGAACAGCAGTGTTTACATACAGCAGTGTGTTGGTTTTCTCATGCCAACAAAATGCCTCCAAAGAACCCCTGCTGGCAGTAGGTCAGTGCCCAGGCTTTGCTGAGGCCCTGTGGAAGGAAGCGCCTTCTGCCCGTAACCTAGCACCCCGTGCGCAAGCCGTCTGTGTGGCTGGAGTCCTTCCCCGAATGGCTGGGGTGGGGAGCAGGTTGATGCAGCGAGTTCCAGCTGATTCACACACTCCAGGCTAGAGCCAAGCTGTATCTCTCCCCATCTCCCAGCCAGCACTGGGGTGCTGCAAAGTGCCACTAGATCTGCCGCGCTAGGAGAGGAACGGCGCTGCAGTTGGCCCTCTGCTGAGGTTTAGCTGGCAACTTCCTCTAAGGTGTCTTGATAATGTTGCATTAAAGTGGTGACCTGTGTGACCTCGGCGCTTCCCACTGCGGGTGTGGGAAACCGCGCCCCGCACGCTGCCTCCAAGCTAATGTCTAACCGAGTTAGAATGTCAGATGACTCTTTTTTGTATAAAGAACAAGCATCAGGCACTCAACAGATGTTGCTGTATCTAAATGCCAGTAATCTGCACAGCGGTCCTGCTCGACCGCGCTGCAGACCTGTGTGCAGAACGCCTCCTCCTCCCCTCCTTCCCTTAGCTCACAGGGGCAAAGGTTATCTGAGCACACAGAGTTATGTGGGCTCGGGCTAAGCTTTCCCCTTGGCCCCAGGTAGCCGACTCTGTTGACCCATAGTGTGATTTCTGCTGGCTGCTGACCATGCAGGGCCTAGCTACACAACAGAAAATCCTCTAATCGCCTTAGGCCTAAAAATACGGTGACCTCTCAAAGGCAGGATTGGATGCAGTCGTCAGCAACAAAATGGAGCAGATGTGTGTGTGGGGGGGGAGAGGATCTAAATTTTTTGAAGGACTCTTGTTTATCTTCAACTTTCCTCCCTTCTCGTGTTGCTTGAGCTATTTGGGAGAAGACGAAATATTGGGCTTGGTCTCTTTTAAGACCATCTACTAACCTGGATTGTTGAAACAGACCTTTCCCTATTGAGTGTCTCCAAATCGCCTTTGCAAGTCAATTTGGATTGCCTTTTCCAAACCAGGAAGGAGCCTGTACTTTGTGCTGATAACCTCTCCCTACTCATTTTGAGACCGCATGCCATTGCAAAGCGATGGGATTGAATGAGAAGGGGGCTGTCCCCTGTAGGAAGAGGAGAAGAGCTGGTTTATAAGACCTCCAGGATAAATATGCTGTACCTGCAGTTGCAGTATCCTATTCATGCCCACAAATTCAGGACACCTCAGTTTAGTCTCGGATTTATCTTTCACATTGAATCCAAGGGGGTAAATAGTCACATGGGCTAGGAATAGTTCAGAGCTATGAGCTGGCCTGGAGGCTTCTGATTTCCTAGATGAGGGGGAGTTCTCTTTTCAGGGAAGTCTGCAAGTCAAAGCGAACATTGAGTGAATGATCAATCTTTCGAGCAGTCCCTGAAATCTTATGTGGGGAGCTCTCACCTCTTGAGCGCCTCTTGCTGCTGCGTGCAGTACTGCAGCCCTTTTCCTGATCCCAGGGCCCCATGTAGGTTGTTGCTCTCGCCTAGCAGGTCTTCAGCGGTTCAGCCTCTGGCTGGTCACACAATCAAAACGAACCCTTCCAGGGTAGCAAAAGTCCAGCAAAACTGTCTGTCTGCCCTCACCGCGGTCTTCAGCTCCGGCTCTGGGCCCTTTAAACTCAGCCCTTAGGTTGGGCTGCCAAACGAGCCTTGTCCCCATCTTGGGTTTGACACCACTTCCCTGGGGAGGGGAGGAACATGGTGCCCCCACTGCTCTCGGTGCCAGCCAAGGGACCCAGCAGCCACACACAGCTCCGTGCTATTCATTGCTGCTGCTTCCCTGGGCCTCTTCCCACCTGGACCCTTTAGCCTCCTCCCTTAGCTTGGGGTTGATGTTCCCAGGGCGCCTCTCTCTCCCAGCTTAAGCAAGTGCAGCCAGGATCAAACCCTGGCTGCCCCTCGAGCTCCTGTGGCCAGAGAGGAGCCCCCGTCCCTCTGGTCCCAGCTGAGCTCTGGCTACTTCTGGGAGGCCTCTCTAAGCAGGCCTGGAGGACCCCCCCCTCTGCTGCTTCTGCCCTGAGTGGGGGTGGTAGGGACAGGCCCTGCCATAGGGTGCCGGGAAGACGGGGTGCGCCCTATCATATGTCACCACAATAGAATTGCTTGTAGGGCTGTGTGATCTCGCGGAGTTTCCTGCTTGCATGGTGCTGCCAATCCCGGATGGGAGGCATGCAGAGTACCGAGGAGCAGCGCCAGGGCCCCGGAAGGACACTCCAGCCCGTGACGGGGTGACACTGACCCCGCCCAGCAGGCAGAGGTGCTAAGCCATTGCGCCTGTTCACCACGCGCACAGCGGCTATGTAACAGCCCCGCCCCCCCCGGAATATCTCAGCACACTGCTTCTGCTGTGCCATGTGGCCAGGGTGTAGCGCTGCCTGGTTCAGCGCAGGCTTAACTCGGCTGTTGTTTTGATTGCAGAAGTGCCTACCTGCCAGTCGTCATACATGAGAGGAGGGGGCTACTTCCCCACGGGCCAGGAGGGTAAGTGCACGTGTGTACACAAGACAGAGCACTGCGGGGATGGTCATGGGCGCACAGTTGCGTGTCATTGACTGGGGCTGAAGGTTGTGGAGGCTGCTGACACAAAGAACCCTGAGGAGTGTCCCTTGACAGTGCTACTACAGTAACAGAACCACCACTGCTTTAGAAAGGGAGAGGCCTAGGAACTTCCCTGGTTCTGGTACCCACCCCCACCCATCTGTAGCTTCCTTTCTGTACTGGGGTGAGTCCAGCACCACTGTGAAAGCAGGTGGAATAGCAAACCAGCGTCACTGCTGATTTAGAGATCCAATCTGCCCCTTACCAGGCGCTCTGTATCCTTCCGTACGACTGTTGAGACTCCCATTTACCGCAGCATGAGTTCTTCCTTCCTGCCTCGCTCTTGGGTGTATTAAACGGTGGTACGGGCGGCTGTGCCTGATGCAGCTGCTAATAATAGTGCGTCTCCATTTCAACTGACGCTTCACCTGAGCTAACAGACCATCCCAGCTGTGTGAGAGAGCAAGGGGAAACCACGCTGCCTTGCTCAGCCACACATCTTGATGGCCACGTACTTGCCTGTACCCTTTAGTCTGGGATAACATGCCTGATAGAGACAGTAAGAGGGTTTTCAGTTACTGGAGCTACATGGGGTGGGGAAGAGGAGAAATCCGAATGGTATTTGGCCAGCGGAGTGGCTTTCAGCTCGCTCACTGAACTAGTCTAGACAGGTTTTCTGCCAGCAAATAGAATCTAACGTTCTGAGGGCCAGGCCGAGTGAGCCGATGCACCGTTTAGTCCAGAAAAGGGACTGTGCTCGGATGTGCTTCTTGCAAGTGAAATGTGCTGACTTTCTAAAGCTGTTAGCTTCATGCCTGGCCTCAAGGTGAAGGGGAGGAAACCAATCCATGCTCCAAATCTGCCCGTAGACCAGTAGGGTTTGGGCCTGAGCATTAGATAAGTCCATCCAAAAGGCAGGTATGAATGAGTTTGTGCAGTCAGGAATATGGTGGTTTTTTACAGGTTCTAACTCTCCAGTAGTGCCTTTGCTAACCCCGGCACAAAGGTCCTGCTTGGTTTGTAGCCTGGAATCCAACCAAGGCCGTGTTTGTGGCTATGGCGCTGTAGCAGCTGGGATTTCACTGGTCTCAGCTGGGTCTTTCGTGCATTCTCAATGGTCTACTGAAAGCCTTTTTAGTGTGCTTGTTTTGCTGAGCTGGCTGATGGACAGTCAGCATTTATTAATGCCACTGGCTGCCTGTCCCGTTAGGATGGTGAGGAAACATTCTGCTAGAATGTGGAGATCTGGATTCATACCAGACAGATTTCAGTTTTCTAAGAAACTGCACAAGATGGGCCTCAAATAAAGCCACAGCCCTCTGTAAGCAAAGGGGGTAGCTGGCAGATGTCCAGGAGATTTCTGATCTGGGGTTTGGTTGGTTCAATGGCACAATCAGCTAATCACACCTCTGCACCTATAGCATGCATGCTTCAGCATAGGTCGCCTCTCTGGTCTGGACTGCGGAGCTAATGGGCATGCTTTCCTCCTAGGATTTTCCTATGACAAAGATGCCCGGTTGTACTTTGATGACACCTGCGTGGTGCCGGAGAGGCTGGAAGGTAAGACACTGGCTGTAATGCGGCAGGGTGGGGGGGCAGGCATGGCGCTGCCTCATAGAATTCCCATGGCCGGCTCTTCTGACAAAAACAGGGTAAGAAACCCAAGCCAGTGGCAAAAGGATGCCGGAGCTGGGTTCTGTAGCCAGGCCCCACTCTCTATCCATGGCATGGTGACATCCTCGGCCAGCCTTGTTCTAGGGCTAGAGACCAGCCAGGCTGGCTCCAAGTGCAGGAGACAGCAGGTCAGCGGCGAGCCTGCGGTGCTGGGAGCAGGTGATCTAACACGTCTCTCCTCCCACACAGGGAAAGTGAAGCAGGAGCCCACCATGTATCGGGAGGGGCCTCCATACCAGAGACGAGGGTCGCTGCAGCTCTGGCAGTTCCTGGTCACACTCCTGGATGACCCGGCCAATGCCCACTTCATTGCCTGGACAGGCCGGGGCATGGAGTTCAAGCTGATCGAGCCCGAAGAGGTACGGAACCGGACACGGGACTTGCCAGTAGCTGCTGGCTTGGTTACAACCCAGAAACAAAGGCCTCTGTTCCCAACCCGCTTCCCCCCGAGCGCTCTGGGCATTTCCTGGTGCAGTGGGGGGGAACAGCGGGGGAAGGATTAAGTCTAATGGGGTTTAATACTTTACTGGAAACGAATGACTGGCTTGGAGCCTCAGGCTGATCAGGGCTCTCTCCTTTCCACCCATCTCGCTCCCTAAATGGCAGGTGGGGGCGGGGAGGGGGGAGGATAGGGAATATCTTTGCTGGGGGCATGGAGTGTGCTCTGGATCTCCAGAGGGGAGACCCATGGGCACTGTGAGCAGGGGCTGTGTACAGTGGCTTTGCAGCCTCTTGAGGGAGGCTGGATGAGGCAGACAGAGCCTTGGGATGGAGCAAATGTAGCCTCCTTGGTATATGCTTGGGCAGTGGTGGGGAATAGTCTGGCTCTTGCCCAGTGCTGGAGGAGGTCTGAGACTCTGGCTCCCCTAGGACAGGGGCGCTAAGCTCTCCGTTTGTAGAGTCAGTGCTGGGCTAGCCATGCAGTCTGCCTCACACTGGAAATGCAGAGGGTACAGATGGGGTGAGTGCTGGAGCTTGGGCAGGAATATGGAGGTAGATTTATGGTTGGTGCTGGGGCCTCAATCACTGTAGTGGAAACATCCAGCAGTGAGATAGTTAATGTTGATATTTAGACTGTCATCACTAGGTTTCAGAGTCAACATACAGCACAGTGAGGGTTGAGGAGCAGTTCCCATCTCTGAGCTGCCTCTGCTATGCTTTGTTCCTGTGGGTGAAGGGAGTGTGTTTTCTGTTTGCTTACTTGGGGCTGTTTTGCTGCTCCAAGGGCTAGAATGGTTTTCAAATGGACATGTAGATTCTGGAGCAAGGGCGCGATTCCGCAGCTGGGTACTACAGGCAATCGCAGGTGTAGTGGCCATGACACATGCAAGTCCTGCCAGCAGTGTAGTCTGTAGCTTTTATTTTACATTTAGTCTGCTTTTGAGTGGTCTTCAAGATGTAAAAGCCAGCAATGCTGTCTCCATTGGCAACTGGAGCAATTAACCTGCAACTTCCAGCCCCAATTCCCGTCTCAGCAGATACCGAAAAGCAGAACTGTCATGTGGAAATATGTCCCTCCTGCCCCAGAACAGCTGGGAACCCAAAATAGGGCCGTTTCGACTGCAAAGCACAAAGGTGTAACGGGGTTATTGCTGTGATGCCAGTGTAAGCCATGTCCTGCTCAGGTCCGTCTGCTTAGGGGCCCATATTCCCACCGGCAGTGACGGTGCTTTGCCCAGGGCTGAGACGCGCACGTTGCCTTTGGAAGAGCGTTCCCTCTTGTGGAAACCAGACTGTCTCCTCCGCAGCCCCTGTTCGTTTGTCCACCCACAGGAGCCCATTGCTTGGTGACCCTGGGTAGGGCCCTGTGTCACAGCTTGTTGTTGGATCTTCTCCTGCCTGTAACACAGCCCAAGGGGAATGTGTTGAACAGATGGCACAAGCCCAGGTCTTCATGCGTCCTGCTATGCCAGAGCCCCAGATTGGTAGCAAGCAATCTGCCAACCAGGAGCCCTGGATGCTTGTCATTATCTCCTATGCTGTAGCAGCCAGTTCATGCGCTCTCCCCGGGCACTCCTTGAGAATCATTCCTTCCCTTTCGCTCTAGCATGTTGCCTTCCCTGCCCATGTGGCCCTGGGCTGGCCCAGCACTTGCCGGGTGCATTGGACACCTAGCAGGGTCCATGAGGTTTCCAATGTAGCTGTTGGCTCTGCCCTGGTGATCCCAAGAAGGCACTGGGCTTCTTGGATCGCCCTCTGTGAGGAGCATCGGGGCACATTTGCAGGGTGACGCAGAGGAAGAAGCAGTTTAAGTAATTGAAACCAGCTGCATCGCTGAGCAGTGCACTCTGGGTAATGATCCATAATCTCTATTGCGCCGTGCATGGAAATTGTGGTTTTCAAACGGCTTTTTTGGCAGGCTCCCTAATCAAGTGGCTTTGATTGTCTTCCAGTTGAGCACCCTCTGAACGCTGACAGGCGGCTCTTCAGTCTGTAAATGCTTTTGCCATGAGTCTGCTTTTATTGCCTTTGGGGGGGGGGGGGGG
>NW_020665188.1:34578-75972 GCF_002925995.2 Terrapene triunguis | reverse complement strand
GCAAGTGAGGGGGGGTGGAACATGTGGCAAAAACCCACCGGAGCACAAGGAGCTGTGGTCCCTGGGATGCCGCTGCCTCTCCTTTGTGGAGGAGATAGGACAGGAGTCATGTAATCTCCCCCAGCCAAGAGCAAGCTAGGCAGGGAAGCCAAGCTCTCTTCTGTCAAAGTGCTAACTAGCCCGCACACTCCTGGAGCAGTCCCCAGCCAGGGCCTGGCTAGCCGTGAGTAGGCCTCGCGGGGCTCACCAGCGCACAGTGTCATGCAGCGGTGAGACAGACAGAGCTCTTCTGCGGCCCCCTCCATTAGCGGAGCCTTGGTGCTGGAAGACGATTACGTAACCATAGCTACCGGGCTGCTTGGAAGCCCTGCGTGTACAAACACTCCTCTTGTTGCATATGGAAGTGATGGCAGGAAGAGGCTGTGACTGAACAGATAGCATGCTCTGGAGGCACTTCCAGAGCTGGGCTGGGGGGAAGGAGCGGGGGGGGTGCTGTCCTGCCTACAGTGCTGTAGCACCTTACAGCTTTCACTGAGGAAAGGCCAATGGGGGGGGGTGGAGTGATAGCCGGGCTTCCTTTTCCCTCCAGAGGTCGCATCTTTGCTTTGAAGTGCTTAGATTTCTAGCAAATAAGTCATTGCTGTTCTGCTGCCCCTTGTTAAACAGACTGAGTGTCTGTGTTACAGGAGCTGGCTCTGCAGTCTGTGTCCATTCCCTTCCACGAGCCATGAATAGAGACCGAATCACTGAACCTTATAGAAGAGGGATCACCGTTTCCTCTTAGGCTTGGAGCAAGGAAGGGGATGGAGAGAGATGTTACGTTCCACAGGTGTGGCTTGGGAGGCTAAACCCAGGCACCTCTCTGATTAGCTAGGCCAGGTATACCTTTGCCCTCATTTTTAAACAGCTGAAGAGGAGAGCAGCTCCCCCACCTGCTAGCCACTTCGCTGCTGTAACTAGAGGTCCTTGGGCCAGTTTCTCACACCTCTGCAACTCACCTGGTGAACAGAAAAGGATTCCCCCAACCTGAACATTGGCCAGGGGGATTTACCTGCTCTGCCAGTCAGTGTTGCCATTTGAACTACTCTGTTTTCAGCTCGGGTTGCTGCCTCAGGCCTCTGTGTGCATTTCCCCTCTGTTACAATGCCTCAGGTGGACGGGGTTTGGCTTAGTGCACTTAGTGTCAGGAAATCCCATTAATCTATCTCCAAGTGGATAATGGTTCCGCGTGGCTTATTGTCCATTCCAGAAATCCCCGGGGAAGGGGTGGATTGGTTGGCAGCAGCCTCATGTCAACAGATTCCTGCTCCCGAAGGGAACGGAAATGAGTAAACCTCTTCAGGCTACTCCGGAATCTGCTTAGAAATGACCGGGTTCTCTTGCAGCCCATTAGCAGCTCCTGCCTGTGGCTGCCTCTCTCAGGTTTCTGAGGTGACCATTCTAGTAATTCCTTATTGACTGCAACCAAAACCACAGAGCTTAGCTGCCATGTGCTAATGGCTAGTGGTCGATAACCCAGGGGTTGGGTAGAAGTGATTGCTCAGCCAGCCTGCTATATTCTGAGGCCCCAGGTGACTCAGGGGGTTGGTAATGGGACACATTGCCTGGTGGTCGCAGGGTTGAGTCCAGAGGCCGTCATTTGGCTGCTCTGTGATGTATGAGCAGTTGCTGGTTTAGGCCCAATTTCTCATAGACATGTGAGCACATAACAAGCCACCACCTTGGCTAGCGCAAGGACCGAATGGTACATGCAGGTGCCGACTGTGCCTGGGTCTATACCTGTTGGAGGACTCTGGTCACCAAGGCTCTTGGGGACCTCTCTCAGTAGCACTAACCTTTGGCAAACCCATCAGAGCTGCCCCAGGGTCTTCATGCCTGTATTCTCTCCCCTCAGGTAGCTCGACGCTGGGGAATCCAGAAGAACCGACCAGCCATGAACTACGACAAGCTCAGCCGTTCTTTGCGCTACTACTATGAAAAGGGCATCATGCAGAAGGCAAGTAGGTCACCGCTGCCTGTCAATGGCAGACCAGATGCCTGAGGGTCGAGGGCTGGTGCATGGGGACAGCCCCTCTGGGTGTGGGGGCAGGGACTGGTGGCAGCAGCAGGACAGCATGTGGAGTGCCCACAGCTAGTCAGATTGCTGAGTGGCTGCAGAACCTTTCAGGAGCGAGAGCCAGGTCCCATGGCTTCTGTCACGCTGGGGACAGACACTTGGAAGAGGGAAGTGACTCCACCAAACTAAGGCAATGGGAAACCATGATGTAACCTGGCTTGAGGCAGGAGCTGTTAGGGGAGAGACTGCAGCACCAATTTAATTTTTTAGCATCTCATGGGCGAACTGTAAAGATGCAGCCTTATGGAAACGGAATGCAAAGCAGCGAAGCATTAATTGTTCTGTTAGGCTGTCATACTGAAATAATGACAACCCTAGCATGACTGCCGGTGTGCCTAAACCTAGACTGAGCTGTTATGGGCACGTTTATACCGGTATAGCTGCGTCCGTGCTAGGGGATTGTGGCTCGTTGACTATTCTGCTTTCACCCCAATCTATTTCAAGCTAGATGGAGATGGTCTGTAGACCAGCCCTCTCCTCTATACTCTAATAAACTATCAGATAAAGCACTTTGGAACTGGAGGGCTGGTTTAGCCCCACGGAGGCCGTCTTTTACAGTAGCTTCAATGAAAAGCCCTCAGAAGTGTTGTGCTGCTTTTCACTGGGAGAGGAGCAAAGTTTGCCTTAATAAATGACAATAAATATCCCAATCCAAACAGCAGTGCTGGGAACGTGAGCATACCCTGTAGTCACGGGCCTTGTGAATGAATCCTCCAGCCCTTATGCAAATTGTACCATTTAACTTCTAATACTGTACAGATGAGTGCTCAGTTAAGGGCTTCGTTCAAATTCTGCCCCCTAGTGGAAGAACTGAGACATTCCATTCTAACCCACATCAATGTGTCCTGAGCCACGTGTGGCAGCTGAGATTCTAAGAACATAACAGCCATACTGGCCGTACTAATACATACTAATGGCCCATCTAGCCCAGTATCCTGTCTTCTGACAGTGGCCAATGCTAAGTGCTTCAGAGGGAATGAACAGAACAGGGAATTATTGAGTGATCAGTCCCAGAGCATGGGGTTGCATCCCTGACCATTTTGACTAATAGCCATTGAGGGACTTATCCTCCACCAAAGTTATCCAATTCTTTTTTGAATCCAGTTATATTTTTGGCCTTCACAGCGTCCCCTGGCAATGAGTTCCACAGGTTGACTGTGCATTGTGTGAAGAAATACTTTCTTTTGTTTGTTTTTAAGCCTGCTGCCTATTAATTTCTTTGGGTGACCACTGGTTCTTGTGTTATGTGACGGGGTAAATAACACTTTTTCTCCACACCATGATTTTATAGACCTCTATCATACTCCTCCCCTTAGACTTTTCATCTTGGAAAAGATGACTATCTTTTTAATCTCTTCTCATTTTGTATGGATACTTGGGATTGTTTTCCAATGTGCATTACTTTGCATTTATCAACACTAAATTTAATCTATTTTCTTGCCCAGTCACACAGTTTTGTGAGATCTCTTGGTAACTCTTTAGTCTGCTTTGGACTAAACTATTTTGAGTAATTTTGTATCGTCTAAAAATTTTGCCACCTCCCTTTTTTCCAGATCACTTATGAATATGTTGAACAGCAGTGGTCCAAGTTCAGATCCCTCAGGGACACTGCTGTTTACCTCTCTGAATGCTGCCTAGGGGATTTAGGCACATCTTCCATTCAAATGTAATGGAAGATGCATGTCCAAATTCCCTAGACATCTCTTGAAAAATATCACCCAACACATACACAATTCCCCATCCACAATCTCTTTCTATCCATTGCACCCCTATCCATACAGGCATTTGACAGCCCACAGAGATGACCCATCAGTTTGAGTTTTGTGCCTTTGGCTCCTAGCCCTGCATTGTTCCTCCTATTATGGACGGGCTTTGTGAAGTGTTGCACAAAGTATCTTTACAAGTAGAAGGAGCCGAATGTTTTGGAGGGTGCTGGAGCCTCCCAATTCTCCCATCCTAACACCGGCGTTTGTCTCTGCTTTTAGGTGGCTGGCGAGCGGTACGTCTATAAATTTGTCTGTGACCCTGATGCCCTCTTCTCCATGGCCTACCCGGACAATCAGCGCCCGTTCTTGAAAGCCGAGCCCGACTGCCACGTGACTGAAGATGATACCTTGCCTCTGACACATTTCGAAGACAACCCCGCTTACCTCCTGGAGATGGATCACTGCAGCAACCTTCCCTACGCGGAGGGCTTTGCTTACTGACTTGCTGCTGGCTAGCGCTAGAAAGTCAAGTTGGGGCAAATAAAGGCAGTGGTTTTGTAAAGAATGTTTGCTCTTCATAAAACTGGACTCTCTAAGCATGATTGGTGGAGCCTAAAATGTACATTCAGTGGCCCCGCTGAAGACCGAATCTGATAGCTTAAGGACTAGGAGTAGATCTGCCAAAGGCTGCAACCATGAAGAGTTTTTCGGGGAGAGGGTTAACTTGAAGTCTTTGTTCCAGGCCACACTGCTGTGGACATATGTGTGAGGTGTGGCCATTGTGCCCAATGGTCCCCCTGGAACTTGGCTAGACAGTGTGACTGTACAGCACACCATCCTGACAATCTGCTTTGCATCAATCACAATACTTGTAGCTGCCTTGTGTGTCGGAAAGGGCTTTGTTTTGCACAGACAATGGATTTGCGGGGTGGGAGGCGATCTGAGCTAGTCTGGTTTAGGCTTAAAGTGTGGTGCTTGGCCTCCTGGGAGTGGGATAGCACTCTGGGTGGTTTCAAATGCATGGCACCCCAATCGGACCTGAGGAAACCTCCGTTTTCTCTCTAAACAAAAACAAACCCCACCGGACAGCTCCCCTAACTCCTGATCCAGTTCTCTAGAACCAGGTTTCTGCTCTCCTGTGGAGTCCGTCGCTTCCTCCCTGTTTGATGCTTGGGGGGATGGATTTGATTGCAGGAGAATGGGGGTTGTGGCAGGGTTTTTTCCCATGTGTTGGGGAAAAGTTTATAAACCAATTTTGTAGTCTTTTGTATTTTAAGGCGAAGCTGCTCTTTGCAAGCCTGCTGCTTCCCCTCCCTGCAGCAGTGCCAATGCTCTGAGGACACTGCACCCTGCGTGGCAGCTTCGCCACCAGCCACGCCCATTAGCGTCGTCTTTGCGCTCTCCGCATCGGATACCGAACAGAACACCTGCGCACTATACGTTTGGAATGTTCTGCAAGACAGCAGGGCCCCGCTGTTTGGGTCCCGTGTGCGCAGCTCCTGCGCTCTGGGAATTATATGTATATAATCCATGCATATCCCACTGGGTTAACTCTCCAGGCCGTGACCCTGTGGCACGGCTGCTGTGGTCCTCCCGAACTACCTATTCCTCTCCATGTCACTGCTCAAATTTTAACCCTCCATCGCACTCCTGGGATTTGAGACTGGGTGAAACATACAAATAACAGAACTCTCCGCTTAATTCCATGTCACAGTTCCCTCCCTCTTCAGTGTGTTTAGGTTGATTTTATAAGAGGAGGCTTTTTTTAAGAATTAGGCTATAATACCTGGATGGGGGAGGATTTCAGGGATGTCTCACCATAAACAAAACATACTCCAGTTCACCTAAATCCCATGGCCTCATGCAGTTACCGCTTCCTAACTTACCCATACCACTCCTATATACTATACCTATATGCATATTTTTCCCCAACTATCTATACGTTTTTGTTGTAAATGCTGTATAGGGTTTTTTTTCCTTCTTAGTTAACCTGGTTTGGGTTTGTTGACAGTCGTTACTTTTTTTGAAAGTATGATGATTAACTCTTTGTAGACTAAATTTCTCTCCCCATGATGTATAAAGTGGCCTGTACAGTCATGAAATGTGGGATGCAGGCATCACTCTTGCACTCCTGCACCGAGGGGATGGATGCTAGCTGTTGTTCAGGGTGGAAAGTCTACAGTGCAGAAAGGGTTAATCTGAGGAGTGATCTGAAATAACCTTTCCTTGAGCAGGGTTGTGCATCTCCTGCAAAGCTGCATTACATTCTGTACTGTGTACAATAAAGGATTTTGCTTTCTGTTCATTCGTGGCTGAAATTGCCTTTTTTCCTCTTTCATGTGGGGTGTGCGTTCTGTGTCCTGAAAAGACGACTTGGGGAAGGCTTTTCCGACTAGCCTCCAGATCTCTGTGTGGGGGTCACATCATCTACACCACACTGGGTGGTCCTGCTGTGCCGATGATCCCAACGGGGAAATGCCGTTTGTCTCTTTGCTGATATAGCCTATGAAAATCCTTCAGTTGAGGGGGAGGAGGGTGTTTGGGTACAGGGTAGTCAGGCATAGGGAGGACAAACCAAGTACAGTGGGATCGTGACATGGCAATACCTCGAATGCTCTTCCAGCTCACATGTTGCAGGAGATGGACTCGGGGGCGGGGGAACGAGTGGCCCAGCTTTGGCTGTGTCGGCACCTACTGAGCTGTTCTACTTCTTTGACTTATAAATATATGCACAACAATGAGACCCTGAAGCAGCTTGTGCAGCTCTCTGGCCATCCTTCCTGCTTGGCTATTGCAATGCCTCTTCACATGCCGATGCACTGAGACATGCGGGCAGGGAATTCTGTGAATTTCAATAGCAATTGGTATTCCTTTCATGCTGTCCTACTACTGAGAGCTTTTTAACCAACCTGGGCAGTATTCAGGGTTCCCCATAGCCCCAGGCTTCTTTCCTAGGGTTAGCTCTGGCTTCCTTTTCCAGTTTGGTAAAGTGATGTTACTCAAGGTGCAGAAGAAAACTGTGACGGTGATGAAACTCGCATAGGTTTTGCCTGTTGGGTTGAGAGGGAGAGGAGCTGAACGAAGACCTGCAGAAGTGGGTGTTAAACCCCAAAGCTTTGTAACTATCCTTATCCTGGAATCTGCTCAGTCTGCTCTGAGTTTTTTGATGCCAGCTAGAACCCTGTAGGTGCCTAAACTCCCCTGGTGCTTGAATCTTCACTGTAAAAGTTCCCTTCAGACCTAAATTTCTGTTCCGACCCCACACACTGCTGCTTCCCTCTAGGCACCTAGCCCCAGACTGACACACACACTAGGTAGAGGAGCCCCAACTCCCCTGTGGGGCCTGATCTGGTGGATGTGCTTAGAGGCTGCTGGAGAGGGTGGTGCTGACCTTGTTCTGATCCCAATGGCTAGAGCTCTGACCTGGGATGTGGCAGATCTAGGTTCAATTCCCCTCTGACTGAAGGGGAAGACAGGGTTTGAATGTGGGTTTCCCACCTCTCAGGTGAGGCTCTAACCACTGAGCTATGGGAGGAAGACTCCCTCTCCCAGGGAACTTGTTCCACTGTGCCTAGTCCCACAGTGGGTAGAGCACTCTCATGAGAGGTGGGAGATCCCCATTCAAACCTTTTCTCCCTCAGGAAGAGTGGGAATTGAACCTGGCTCTCTCATGCTCTGGGGCAGTGCTCAGCCTGCTGGATGGAGGTGGTACCACAGCTGCCTCCTCCAGCTGTTTTGTGCAACATGAGGCAGGTGCCTCACTCATGCTCACCAGAAGTGGCTTAGATGCTAAAGGCATCCAATGCCAGGGGTACGTCCACATCGATCTATCATGGATCGATTTATCGTGTCCCGTCTAGATGTGATAAATCAATCCCCAAATGCACTCCTCATCGACTCCGGAACTCCACCAGGGGGAGAAGTGGCCATCGATCCCACACCGTGAGGACGGGAGGTAAGTCGATCTAAGATCCGTCGACTTCTGCTACGCTATTCTCGTAGCTGAAGTTGCATATCTTAGATTGATTTCCCCCTTCTCCCCGCCCCCTCCAGTGTAGACCAGGAGAGGGTCCCGGGTTGTGCATAGCTAGCAGAAATAGACGGCCCTGCAGCCCGGACTTAAACACCTTGCTCCATGAGAGGTGGGGCTTAGAACACATACCTCTCATTGGCATCTCCCATTGGCTAGCTAAGATGCTCCCCGCAGTGTGCTGGCTTTTGTGGATCCCATGCATAGGTGTCCCTCTCTCCCTGGTCACTGTGTGGGGAGTCTCGGCGCCTTGCTTGGGCTTGGTGAATCCCAGTCTTGTGCCTAGGATTTTCTAGGTGGCTCCAAATTAGACACTGCCATGTCTAAGACCCTTTGTCGACCCAGGCTTGTTCCAGATGAAGATAGCCACATGGCTTCTTCTGAAATACCTCCTCACTGGACTGGAGCAAATACTACCTCTCCATGTTCCCCCTGCTACTGGTGGTCCCCTAACATGACTGAGAAAATCATAAGGCTCCAATCTGCCTGATCAACTGCCAGGTCCACCTTCAGGCTGTGCTCCTGGGCATGTTCTCACGGCCACCTCGGCCTCACCCATCTCCGTCAAGCCTCCTCTCTCAAAACCAAGGGACCTCCTCCACCCAAACCCAGAGCCAATGCAGCCAGTGGCAGGGATCACACTGCCTTGAGCTTTGGAAATCAGGCGATCCATGAGGGACTGCTGGAAACCTACCAGAAACTCCTATGCAGCCAAGTGGAAGAGGTTTCCTCTGGCTCTCTACAGAGAAGCATGACCAGCTTTAACACCTGTGGCCGACTATTTAATTTCCTCCTGTACTTCAAGGTAAGTTCCCTAAAAGTTCATGACGGCGATAGATACATTGAAGTCCCCTTCTTGGGGCATGATGTCTTCATAACCTTATCATCACATTCTTAAGGGAACTGTCCAATACCCTCACCCTGTCCATGAGCTGCTCCTTGGACTGGCTTTAAGGTGGTGATTTCATCAGCTGAGTCTCTGGGAAAGTTGATCTCTTCTTCTGTCATTCAGAGAGGAGTGTCACTGATCCCCAGGCACTAATAGCCTCTGGGGAGGCTCAGGTGGCTATTAGCCAGGTGTTCCTAGCCTCTGTTTGCCAGAAGCTGGGAATTGGTGACGGGATGGATCACTTGATGATTATCTGTTCTGTTCATTCTCTCTGGGGCACCTGGCATTGGCCACTGTCGGAAGGCAGGATACTGGGCTAGATCGACTTTTGGTCTGACCCAGTATGGACATTCTTATGTTCTTAGATGTTGTGTGAAATCCTCAGCCCAGGCGAGCTCTAAAAGGGCCCTTACCTGCATTTGAACCAGATCACTAAAATGACATTCCCTAGCAGGGCCATCACGGTCCATGGCTTGGATGCCTTGAGGGCCCTTGGCTACTCCCTTTAATGGCCACTTGGCCTCGAGCTGGCCCTAGGCTAGAGTGCTGGGGAGAGGCTCACGTGCCCTGGCCTGAGCGTCTGATGCCCAGTTTGAGAGAGCGGCACTGCACGTATTGGCCTACTTGTCCTCCTGAACCCCACCTTATCGGAACAGTGCTTCTGCCTCTTGTTCTCCTGAGACCAGGGCCCTGGCCTGACAATACTGGGCAAGAAGTTACTCGCCTGTGCCTGGGCTGCTCTGAGCACTCCCTTGGGGCAGATGGCCATGCAGCTGCTGATAGTCAAAGCTTTGCAGAACGTTGAAATTCAATAGTTCAAGGCACTTAGGGGCTAATAAGAATTTCTTCTACCGGCTGGGGGGGGTCATCAGCTGGAAGTGGCAGAGGAGGCAAGATAGCTGGGCACGTGAGTTGATCACAGGGTGACTATGAGCCACCAATGTGATGTGACTGGGAAATGGCAAATACTGGGATGTGTCAGGCAAGGCATTTCCAATAGCAATAGAGAAGTAAAATCCCATCATATAAGGCAGTGCTCAGACCTCATTTGGAAGACTGTACAGTTCTGGTCACACAATCTCCAGAACACTGATGATGCGGACAGGACAGGCGAGGGTCACCTACCCCCCCCGGATTGCTTGGTCACATGGTGTGGCTGGGCCCTCTCCCAGTGGAGCAGCTGAGCCAGTGAGCTGAACCAGGCAGGGAGAGGCAGTAGTAGAGGCAGGAGACAGAGCAGAGGACTCTCTGGGATCTGCAGGAGGGGCCGCTGCTTTAACTGTGCTGGGAGAGACAGAGGAAGAGCTGGGAGCTTCTCATAAGGGGCCAATGCTTTCTGGGAGAAGAGGGGCTGCTGTGGGGGGTGGAGGGAGACTCGAGCTGTTCTGGGGTTGTGCCCTCCATCTTTCAGTAGGCACGGGTCTATGCTCAAGAAAGATGAATTTACAGGGGAACAGCTGGAGAGAATTGCTGTTAGGATGATTGGGGAATGGACGGCTCATCTTATGAGAGGAGCGTGGAAGAGCTTGGCTTGTGTAGCCACCAAAATGAAGGTTGAGCGGGGAGCTGATTGGTTTTTCCTGCAGTATATTTACAGTGAGCTCAAAGAGGATGCCAAACTACTGAAGCTAAAGGACAATGTTGGCACAAGAGCAAATGGGGAGAAACTGAGGCTGGAAATGAGACAATGGTTTCCAGCCATCAGAGGATGGAGGTTCTGCAACAGGCTCCCTATAGGAGCCATGGGGTCACAAAACCAAACTGTTTGGATACAATGACCCAGGAGGGCCCTTTCAGTGCTACATTCCAGGCTTCAGTGCAGTGCGCAGGCCTGACCCAGGAGCAGGGCTCCATCCTTCGCTGGCATTGAGTAGGGTAAGCCTTTAGCATGGCAACGTGGGCAGAGCTGCAGCCTCCGCTATGCCGAGGGGGTAATGCTCATTTTGTCAAGGGCTGACCGTGGCCTGGACACATGAACTGTAGGCCAAGCCGTGCAAAGGAGGAGGAGCTGTTCAGGCCTCAGCTAACCCTAGTGGCTGATGATGCCGTGGGTGATAGCAGGCTTGGGGGGCACCCCTGTAACGAGGCCGAGCTGAAGGGTTCCAGGAAGCCAGCCAGCGCTGCTAATTCTAAGCATCTCAGCCAGTCCTGTAGCACTTCACTTGCATTACCGAGTATGGCATGAAAGGGGAATGTGCCCCTTCAAAGCCGGTTGACAGGCGGGGGTCCTGGGAGCCAGGCAGAGCTAATAGGGGGCCTCTCTGCTGAGGTCACTCTGTTTTCCTCCTGTGCTCCACGGTTCACACGCCTGCACCAGGATGCCCCAGGAGCGGAGGCTGGCATGGGAGCCGTGCTTCTGTTCTGTTGTCACATGTCTGCTGCGATTGCCAGGCCTGGTTTCCATAGTGATGAACACTGCTGCTTGTTCAGATGCAGATGCTGCCTTAAACTGGGCAGTTGGCAGCAGAACATCATGGAGAACAGCGAGGGCAATTATAAAGTCCCCCACCCCCAAAGCGTCTAGCCAGTCTTGCTCAGGCGCCTGAATGGAGACATTTCTCCCTGGGGGGGCAGGATGCTGGATCAGTCATTCCAATGGGCTCTAGTCATTTGTCATTGTAATTGGAAGGTGAATTATAATAACTGCAGTACCTGCCCTCCTACTTTGGGCCAATTGCTGGCATAGCAGCTGCCTAGTCATCCAGGAGGGAGTAGTCTATGTGCAGCGCTTTGAACCTACCTGCTCTTTGCAGCCCCCTAGGAGCCAGGAATGGCAGAACATCCCTAAAAGTGGGGGGGTCAATAGTGCCCAAACCATGGACTTGCCCCCCACACTGCCTCTTCTCCCCAAGGTGCTGTCCCCACACTGCCCTTTCCCCTGAGGCCCTGCTCCCACACTGACCCTTCCCCCGAGGCCCTGCTTCCATGCCACCTCTGCCACCTCCCCCGTTGCTCACCGTTACAGCCAGTAAAATGTGGGGGGCCATGGCCCCCTGGCCTCGCCCCCCATTCCGGATCCCCTGCTAGGAGCTTTATCCTACTATACTAGGCACTGTCAGCTCCGAGCACCTATTCCCTGCAAACTGGCCCCTGTGTGAGGTCTCAAGGTGACACCTAGAATCACTCAGCACTTTCCAAAACATTAGGGCCAAAGACGGCAACTCAAGGCAGCCAGGCTTGAGAATTTTGGTCCTAGGAGAGTCAGCAGAAATATTTGGGGCTGGCTCCTCCAGCTGGCTGAGGAGCTCTCAGTGCACGACAGAAGATAGCGACAGTGAAGAAGGTGGCAACTCCTTCACATACCCCAATCCAGGGACTGGCCAGGCACCCGTGGGCTTCCCTTGAAACTTATAGGAGTCTCGGTGATGCTCTATGCTGAGCATCACTAGAGCTGGGGAATGTGGCCTAGTGATGCTCCCTGGCAGTGTCGCCTTTGTCCTGTGCCAGAGCCTGGGGTGTGGAAGGGGAGCAACGAGACAGGTCAGGGCAGCCTCCAGAGGCTGTTTAAACAGGCTTCAGAGCCACTTTGTAGCTGCTGAACAATACATTGTGGGAGCCTAAAGGTCCCCCTGGGCCAGGCTCCACCACACTGGGCAATGTACAGACACCTGCTCAGTGAGGGTCCCTGCCCCAAAGAGTTTGCAGTCTAACTGGCCAGCCAGAACTGGTGGAAAAGACAAGCACATGGGGATGGGGGAGCAGCCCAAAGGAGCTGTAATGGGTCTGGGAATTAGCCCTTAGGTCTCTGGTTTATGGCTGATCTAGGCTATGCTTCCCTGGCACCAGAGCCCAATCAGCTCCTATACTCTGTGCAGGTGAGCCGTCAGTGCGTCCTTTCATGGAGGAAGAGGAGAGCTTTCCCTGGCTCTAGCTATCTTCAATGGGAGAGTGTGTTCCTCATCTCGCGCTCTCTGAACTAGAGTCAGTGCTTTCTCCGACAGCGGGAAGAGCTGCGTGTGCTTCTAGCCGAGGCCTCCCTCTGCTTCACCAGTTCTGTGCTCGTCACTGGATCTTTCAGGCCTTAAAACTGCCCTGCCTCTTCCAAAACCAACACACATTCCACTTGGCTTCAACATAAAGACAACGTTTGTCAGCAAGGCCACCAAGGACAGGGGAGGAGTAATAAGGCTAATGCAACTCAGCGTATGACCCTGCAGTTTAGGAAGCAAGTGCTAAAGGTTAGATTTAATTGCTGTCTTGTTTTCTTACCCCTTTTCTCTCCAGTTCCTTGAAGTCCAATCTTTACACACTTCCTAATTAGCCACCACAGGACTCCTTCTGTCAGCAGGCAGGGATCATGGGGAAGTCAGCTGATCTACTTTTGAAGCATGGCTGCTGCTGATTCTTTGTAGGTCCAAATAAGGCAATCAAACCTGCATATGGTCTAACTAGGGAAGGTCAAATGTCCAGGGGGGAGAACAAACCCGTCTGAATGCATTCTCCTACAGCACACACAGCTGTCTCCTGAGAGCAGGGTTAGCGCCAGAGGGCTCAGCTGCCTTCTGACTTCTCTTCATACTAATAGGTACCTTTTGTCCAAGAGCCTCTCAGCTTCTTCACAAAGGCAGGGAAGTATTATCAGTCCCTTTATGAAGCACAGAGAGCAGCATATCCAGCATATCACTTGGTGCTCAATGGCAAAGTCAGGGCTAGAATGTAGTTATCCTACCTCCTGACCGAACAAATAGGCAGCTACCATCTGTTGCACAGCCCAAGGGCATGGCTCATTTACCACATCTCTGCCTCGAGCAGGCCAGCTTTTCATTGCCAGGCTAGAATGTTACTGCTGATGAAATGAATGAGCCATTCCAACACCACGCTATGAAACCAGCTGAATTTGTGAACCAAAGAGCGGTTTATCCCTGGATTTGTCAAGCAACCCTAAAATACAGCTATTCTTTATAAAACACCATTTTGAGTCCATCCTCGGTCGGCAAAAGGCTTTGTTTAGGAGCTGCACACCTTTGCCAGGCATGTCAGGGGAGAAAGCGACTCCATGTCCACAAGCAAGGATTCTAAATTACAGTCTATGGCCATCAGCCAAAAGAAGAATGAGACTCCTCCTCCATGCTTGCTCCTAATGGAACAGTCCATTGTTACTGTGTGTTCCACAATTCAAGGAGCCTTCTATAAACCCAAGAAAATTATGAGCTAAAGAATGTGTTGAATATTTTATCTTCTGCGCTGGAGCTTTAGGCTAGTTAGCTTAAAGGGCCTTCTTTCCACCTGAGGGCAGAATCACTAAAGCACTGGAGGCAGGGTGTTGAGGGGGTTAGATCAGTCAGGACTAGGGCTTTGCAAACTCCCTGCAACCTCCAGTTCATGGCAGTTGCATGGGCAGGGGTTGCTGCTGAGCTCACCCCTGCAGCTTCTTTTGAAGAGCTGGGTTCTCCAGGAACCAACCACCCACTATCAACTTTCATTTGTCTTCAGAGGGTCTCCAGTGGCCTACCTCCTTGCCACTGCATCCATGGGCTGGATTCCCCCTCTGCCTGGGGTGTCAGAGAGCTGCATGGTTGACGCCTCTCCATCCAAAAGGCTCAGATGACATCTTGGTATGGGCCACTGTGATGGGGTGTTTGCCCCACACAGGTCAAGAAAGGGTTAACCTCAGCAGGGAACAGTAGAGGTGGGTCCTTCAAGTGGCCCAGAGAGGCTGCATGAGTCGCAGCCAATCAGGGAGAGGCTGCAAGGAGCAGCCAATCAGGGCCCAGCAGGCTCACATAAGAGGAGCTACAGGGCAATGCAGGGTCAGTTGCTGCTGGGAACCCAACAGGGTGAGAACTGTGTCCCTAGCAGGCTGAAAGAAAGCTAGCACTATGGACAGGTCAGTTGCTGGCAGGGATTGGGGGGAGCAAGAGGGAGCTCCTGGCTGGCTGCAGGAGCTGAGTACCCTAAGGCAAGGGCGAAGAAGATGCTGGGACCGTGGGGATGCGGCCCAAAGGATCGTAGTAGTGGTCAGAGGAATTTGTAGCATAAGGCTGCTATCCACAGGGTCCCTGGGCTGGGACCCGAAGTAGTGGATGGGCCCAGGTCCCCCCCACACTCGCCATTGGGGAATTGGCCCAATAATTAGATTGAGACACTGACCCCCGGAAGAGGAGACCAAGGATGGTGACACAGCCGGAGGGCTGAGTTGTGAAGAGGGCACTGCGATTCCTGAGGCTGCGAGAGGGGCTGCAGGCAGATGCAGGGATAGAGTGACAGGGTGTGAACCACGGACGAGGGTGTTGGCCTTGAGCTAGTCCCCAGAGTGACCAGGAGGAGGCACCAGTCTGGCAGTGAGTGATGTGCCCTGTGGCAGCCACTATCCTTCCAAATCCTGAAGGGCCCCTCTCTTGAGAACCTTAGGAACTCAGATAGTCCCTCAGATAGAGACAAGCACCTACAAGATCTCTATCAAGCATTCTTAAAACTACAATACCCACCTGCTGAAGTGAAAAAACAGATTGACAGAGCCAGACGAGTACCCAGAAGTCGCCTCCTACAAGACAGGGCCAACAAAGAAAATAACAGAACACCACTAGCTGTCACCTTCAGCCCCCAACTAAAACCTCTCCAGCGCATCATTAGAGATCTACAACCTATCCTGAAAGATGATCCTTTACTCTCACAGATCTTGGGAGACAGACCTGTCCTTGCTTACAGACAACCCCCCAACCTAAAGCAAATACTCACCAGCAACCACACATCACTGAACAAAAACACTGACCCAGGAACCTATCCTTGTAACAAAACCCGATGCCAACTCTGTCCACATATCTATTCAAGTGACACCATCATAGGGCCTAATCACATCAGCCATACCATCAGGGGCTCGTTCACCTGCACATCTACCAATGTGATATATGCCATCATGTGCCAGCAATGCCCCTCTGCCATGTACATTGGCCAAACCGGACAGTCTCTACGCAAAAGAATTAATGGACACAAATCTGACATCAGGAATCATAATACTCAAAAACCAGTGGGAGAACACTTTAACCTGTCTGGCCATTCTATGACAGACCTGCGGGTGGCTATCTTAAAACAGAAAAACTTCAAAAACAGACTCCAACGAGAGACTGCTGAGCTGGAATTGATATGCAAACTAGACACAATCAACTCAGGGTTAAATAGGGATTGGGAATGGCTGAGCCATTACAAACATTGAATCTATCTCCCCTTGTAAGTATTCTCACACTTGCTTCTTATCAAACTGTCTGTACTTGGCTATCTTGATTATCACTTCAAAAGTTTTTTTCTCTTACTTAATTGGCCTCTCAGAGTTGGTAAGACAACTCCCACCTGTTCATGCTCTCTGTATGTGTGTGTATATATCTCCTCAATATATGTTTCACTCAATATGCATCCGAAGAAGTGGGTTGTAGCCCACGAAAGCTTATGCTCTAATAAATTTGTTAGTCTCTAAGGTGCCACAAGTACTCCTGTTCTTTTTTAGGAACTCCGCAGCTTGAGAAGGCCCTGGAGACTGCCCTTGCCTCAGACCCTGCAAATTTTGTCAGGTACAAAGGAGCTGCACAAGGCTCCTGAAGACTTTGTAACCCCTGGGGAATGTCAGGAGCTCCACCACAGGCGGAATGGGGCATCTTTCATGAGGGATTTCAGTGGCTTTAGCTTAGGCCCCTCCCCATCAGCAGAGCTCTCCTGGAGCCGGCATTTGGTGGTGTCCAGTCAAATAGCTCCAGGTTACAGCATTTGCATGAGCTATTTGGGATATTTGCAAATCAGCAGAGCTTCTGTGTTGTGGAGAGGGAAGAAGCTCCTCCCTGGAGCTTTTGTTTTTGTAACCATCATTTGCTTTTCAGACAAACATCTAGAAAATTCTATAAGAGAAAATCTGAAATGGGAATGTGAAGGATGCACATTGATGAGTCAGGCCCTGGAGTGTGTCTCTGGGAATCCCCCAAGCCCAGATGTTTGTATGTTGGGGGACCAGGCCCGATACAGTCCCCCAGCCCCTTCTTTGCCTTAGAGCTGTGTAATTAAGGCAGCACTACTAAAATAAATGAGAGGGAAAGTCCCCTGCAGCCTGGTGTGGGTCTGTGATGACTAAGGGCTAGCTCCACAAAGGTATCTGATGCGTAACTGCCATTTTAGATGCCTAGGTCCAACATTTAGGTGCTAATGAGATCCTCAACACCCTGCTTTGCTGCTGTCTCACCTTATAGGCACCTGAATTACCGCAGCCCCTGAGTTTCCACCGGTAAAGCCCCTAGGCACCTAAGTTTTGGCCAGTGGGCATGCACAACCCCCCCAGCAACCTGACACTGCCAAGCAGTGCCATGGCCTCATTCACACCTAAGTACTGGCAGGATTCTCAAACTAGGTAAACCATGAGGCCAGGCTGGTCACAGAGGGATCTGGATGGTTTGGTAAGCTGGGCCATTTCAAACAAAATGTGTGTTAATACAGCCAGATGCAAAGTTATACAGCTAGAACCAAGAAGCACAAGCCACACCAACAGACTGGGGGACTGTGTCCTGGCAAGCAGGGACTCTGAAAAAGATCTAGGGCAATGCTGTGGGACTAATATGACCCTTGGCTACATAAACATGGGAGTAATGAGGGCTCAATGCAGGGCTAACTGGGTGAAATGCAATGGTCTATGATGTAGAGGAAGTCAGGCTAATGGTCCCTGCTGTTTTTTAACTCTGACTATGATTGTAGCCGTGTAACCGTGACAGATTTGGGTTCTCTGTTCTACCCCTTCACATTGTTAGAAGTCTACTTTGCTGGAGGCAGTTGCCATTTTGTATTCAGTTCCTATGCAGCCTCTTACAGAAGAGATGTACACATGGTGTTCTCCCATGGAGATTTCACTTACGTTCTTTCTTGTGTTATTACTGTCCCTTAATCTAAAGTAGCAGGTCACTTACACTCAAAGTGTGGGTTTACTCTGTATGTAGGGAAAACATGACAGCCAGGATTGTGGGTTAACAACCCAACTCTTACACAACACAAGGGAGCATCCAGAAGGCAGAACTTGTGTTCTAAATATGGCAGCTCCAGAACACAGCAGAGACTTAGATGGGTGGCAGGCAGGGAACATCTAGGTACTGCAGCCTTCCCTCCAGCTGGTGCCCAAGTCTTTCTGGCTGCAGGTTCCGTGATGAAATCCCAAATGAACTGTTTACAAGGAGCGCTGGGCATTCTGCTTCATTGCCCCTGAGCTAAGCATCATGTCCTCATGGTTGAGGTTTCAGACCTATATCTCTCTTGTTGGCTTCAGAGTGGCTAGCTGAGACACTACCAGAGTGAACTACAGATGTGACAGAGCAGTGTGATCTCCTGCTAAAGCAGCTTAGTTAGCTAGATGGGCAGGCATGGCCCTGATGGAGAAATGCTCATTTGGTGGGAGAAATAAGAGACACATACACAACAAGACTTGTTTCTCTGGCAGTTATTGAATGTATTACACAGATGTGTCCCTTTAAATGAGTGCTGACGCTTTCCCACATTTGTACAACAGCTGGGCTCTCAAGTTATGATTATTTATCTATCTCTATACACACACGTCAATTCAATAATCAGGCATGTTTCTTTGTATTTAATTCCTCTTTAAATTGCTTTGGTCTTTTTGTTCCATTTTTATTGTAACTAAACTTTTTTTTTTCAATCAAAGATCAGTGCTAATAAATACAATAATTAAGGAAACCTTCTCTATTTCTAATGACACTAATGTGCCAACCCTTATAAAAGAAACAGTTGGAGGGGGGGCATGGGAAAACCCTGAAAAAATACAACAAACCAAGGCTTTCCCCCTAACTGGCCATGACAACACCCTGCCCCAGGAAAAATCATTCAAAGTGCCATTGACCCATATGAGTTTTCACTCCAAAGGTATTCTTGTGGGGTTTAACCATGGGCACAAAGTGGCTTTAGCTGCAGAGCAGAATCCTCAAACCATGCACTGAATTTTCTGGTAGTAGATTAGTGCCCAGCCCAATATTTTGCACCATTGACCTAACCTTGCTTTAGCCTATTTGAAGGTGCCTAATTGGAGCTCTTATTTTCTCAAGGATGCCTGACCCATTTTAAACATGCACGAGTAGAATGATGAATGTTTAAGAATAACATTGACTGCTGCCAGTGCAGCCAGCTCCTCTTCCAATCGTCACCCAGCCGCCTGGTCTTGGTCCTGCAACCTGTTCACGTCCTGCTTGGAAGCAAGGAGTAGCCTCGCCTCCCAGTAGCTGGGGGGGGTGGGGTGAGGAAGGTGCTGGAGCATCTCGCAGGGATGAGTCCAGGGCATTCTGTACAGATCTCAAAGGGACAAAATCTATCACTAACCCTAGGAGGGCTTTGAGAAGAAGTCTCAAAATCTTTTACACTCAATGAGTAAAGTCTTACAAACACCCCTGGAATGCAGGTATTATTAATTATTGCCATTGTACCAAGGAGCGAATGAGGCACTAGCCACTACGTCAGGCTCCCTACCAATTTCTCTTAAGACAATTTCCCAAATTATTGAAAGCTGAGCCCCGCTTCAGGAAAATGAAATCAACAGTAATCCTCACATGTGCTACTAAAAGTCACTCGTACTAAATTATACAGCATCTGCATGCCCTCTCTTCCACACCGAGTCTGTTATGCCGACACACAGAGACACCCTATTGGAAACACTGGGGCAGATCTTCATAATATGATGCTTCTCGCCTCTTGTACGTATTTGATTCAGCAGTGAGATGGTTAACAATATTGATCTTTTCAGTGTTCTCATTGGCCTCTGAGTTAGCGCTGTCGAGATGCACGGGACAGTGCAAACCTCTCACAGGTATTGCTTCAGGCTTTCTGCAAACTCAGCCAGGCAGTTCTGCATTGGTTACACTAGCTTCATGTTTTGAAGGAGGGGTTGTTTTGTTTTTTATGCAACCACAGCAGCTTGAGACTTACTTGAAAGAAAGGAAAGGACTGGAAATTTCTGACTGTGGAGAACAATTGAGAGGTCTGTCCACACCCCCTGAGCTAGCCCTTCCTGCACCCCAATAAATACAATGTGTTTGCCCCACATTTTAGGACACACTGTCTTACAATAGCATATACGTTCACTCAAAATGTTTGACCTCTAGGGCTGGATCCACAAAGGGGATGTAGGCTCAGCATTGCAACATTTAGGTGCCTACCTGCCCAGTGCAATCTGCAGCCCCAAGTCAGGCATCCAGGCTCCCTGGACAATGTATGGTGAAAATTGGACACCTCAGAAAGGATTCACAAACACCAGCAAGCTGCACAGAGGAGAGGGGTGTAGGCTAAGCCTCTCCCTTCAAAGCGAGTTAGGTGCTAGCTCATTAGAGCAGGAACTTGAACTTCAGACTCCCATTTCCCGGAGGAGGTCCCTAACCACTGGGCTACTGAGTCGTTATCTCACGCTGTCTTGTCCACACAGTCCAGGGGTCATGTGCAAGGTGGGAGACCAGGGTTCCACTCCGTGCATCTCTCAAGCAGAGAGATGTCCACCTGGGTCTCCCACATCGTGGGTGCTCCAGGCCCCGCTGAAAGGTTACAAGGTGGCACCTCCTGCAGCTGTGCATTGTGAGGCATTTTCTGTTCAGGCCCCACCGGTGAGACAGGTGGGACAATGCCAGCTCGAGGATCACATTGAATGTAGGCATGAGCCAGGTGGCTGTGTGCACACCCCCAGGCAGACATTTAGGGGACTTCATCGGTAGAAACCTAGGCACCTACAAGGTTAGGTGGCAGCTGAGTGGGAATTTTTAGGATCTAAATTTTGGACTTAGGCACCTAAAGTGGCAGGTAGGTGCCAAAATCTGATGGTGGATCTCACGCCTAAGGAGGGAGAGCAGAACAGAAACGACAATGCAGGGAACAGCAGCTGGAAAAGTCACATGTCCTGGAAACTGAAATGCACTAAGATGGAAATAAACAGAATACTCATGTAGCAATGATGGCTAGTTCAAATGCAAGAGCCTTACAGCAGGCCAATGAGATCTGGACAGGGAACAGGAGGGCCCTGCTACACTGTTAGACTATTCAGACTTTAGTAGTGAGCTAGAATTACTGTTGGGTTCTAACCGCAGGGCAGCACCAATATTACGCTGTTTGGTTGCACAGCTCCCCACTAAATGCCATAAGTGAATTATTGCACAAGTCTGGCCTTTCTCCAGTATTTACAAAGCAGGCCTCTTGCCCGTCAAACAACACCAAGCTGTGCTAAAATAAACACTGACTTCTCCATAGAGAACAACCCAAAAACCAGTGGGTTAAAAGTTCACCTCCCGGGTGGATTGAAGTTTCTGAAATGGATCCTCAGAACTGATCTTATTTATAAGGAATAAAGAGCCAGTTGGGAGTGGTTGCATCACGAGTTCCCCCCTCTTTGCTGATATTTGGAGCTGAACAGGGAGACCCAGAAAATGTTCAGATCTCTAGTAACAGTCACTAAGCTTCCCATCTTTGATGTGTCCAACCCGTTGCAGGCCTCAGTATCAGCTCTGACTAGAACTGAGCTAGTGATGCAAAAAATAGTCCACAAATATTCAGACTTCTAAGCAAATTCACTTGCATGCTGTTCACACCACTTTTGTGTTAGTTTTCCATGAAACATACTTACTGGCGGGAATATTCCTTGAAACAGTGATTTTTAAAGTGAATATAGGAGACTATTCCTTGGGTCACCCCTCTGCCAAGTGAGTGCAGCTCTTGGGGCTTTGCACACCTGTTTCTTATTGAAGGAGAAATCAGTGCTGTAGAGTCTAGGCATTTTCTTAATGTAACCCGTTTCATTACTCTATACACACCAGTCCTTGAACAGAGGTGGTCACAAACAGCATGCAGGTAACCCCCTCTTTCTGAAATCTCAGCCCAGACCCCAACACCCTGCTCCCAGGAAGCAATTGTACAGCAAGCACAGATGCTAATTGACTACATTAACTATGAGATAATGTGACAGGGGGCTGTTGGCTGCTATAAATAGCTTCCCCTTTGGGAGCCAGCACCCTGGTCACTTAGAACTCACACAAAGCAGTAGGCAGTTAGAGTAGGAGAGAGTTAGCTAGTCTGATTGGGTCTGCAGGGAGTCTGATGAGCTAATTAGCTCATCAGCTGGCTAGCTTGGAAAAAAAAAGCAAACAATAGAAAACAGTTGAGCCAGGGAGGAGGCCCCTCTGACCTGCTGCTACATTGTGTTGTACCTGGAATGCAAAACAAGAAATAAGACTAGACACCTGGTGAAGGTACCTGGTGGAGTCTCTGTGCTGTCTAAGCACCAGGAGGGCTTACCAGGCTGGAGTTCTGGAGCTGGAGGGGAAACCTGTTTACAGATGATTCGAGTAGATTTCAGAGCAGCCTCTGGGCAGCAAGCAAACTCTCCTGCTGGTTGCAACAGCTCCCCAAATAAATCACAGCACAAAACTAACAACAACGCAGCACCTCTTCAAAGGCAGAACCCTGTTCTGACATGAAGCAAAACAACTTGTAGGGCAGCATTTCCCAAACAGCAGCTCCTGACCCACCAGTGGGCTGCAGAAGGTTCTAGATGGGTCGCCATGTCTAGGGCCAGATTAACCCACCACAGGGCCTTGGTCTAGGCAAACATACACTTCTTCTGGCCTGGGTGGGGGAGAGACCTGGGAGAGAGGTTGGAGAGCAAACCCACCCCACACCCTGCAATAGAACAACTCCTGCTCTGGGCATTCTGACCTGTACACAGGATGGTAGCACCACTTGGGTTTGGGGCTGGGCAAGGGGGTTCTGCCCACTCTCCCAATGTTTGCAGTGGAGTCCCAGCTGGCCAGCTCACACTACCCAGGAGCTTCTGGGGGTGCCCTGCTGCCATGCTCTCCCCTGCCCCCCACATTAGCTGTCTTCTGAGGGGCTGACAAGTCCCCCCCACCTGTCATTCAGGGGCTGGGGAGTCATTCAAGGTATTGGTATTCCCACCTACTGCTACTAGCACAGAGCCCTTCCGTAGCATTTCCCATGTTCTCAGGGCTGGGCAAGCACTGCTCCATGGAGCGCAGGTCCCTGGGCTTGTGGGGAACCTGTGGTTGCATGCTGCTGGCTCCCACAGTTAAGGATACATTTGGTACTTCCCTAGTGATACTTCTCCATGGCAGCAGTTGTCTCGGGGATGTGGGAAGCTGGCCTGCGTGAAGGCCGGTGAGAAGGCCATCTCCTCTTGGTTACCCTGGGGTCCGCCCTGTACAGCCATTTGAGAGACCCTGAACTAATCCCTCAGGGGCGTCTCAGGCTGGTTTCAGGAGCAGCAAGTTCATGTCCTGCTCCACGACAACAGCATGTGTAGGATGGATGCTGGAAGCAACTTGCCCGAAAAGGATCCTTCCTTTCCAGATGGGGAGTGGCAGAGAAAGACTGTTATCAACAGGCTCTAGTAGCACACAAGGCTGGAGGCAAATCGACACTGGCTCACCGCCTCCTGCATTTTGTTCTGCACTGATATGGAAGGAGCCTGCCAAACTCGGCACCCCTGCACTCCCCCAGGGGAAAGTGCTGCTGGGTCCAAGCATAGAGCTACATCCCTCAGACAGCAATCTTCTCTTGGGACCTGAGCCAAACCCCATTCGAGGCAAGGGTAAGGCTGCTACTGATTTCAGGCGCTGTGGAGCAGACCCTTGCTACTAAACGTGCCCAGGGAAAGGACAGAGACTGGGACAGGAGGAGGCAGGTAAGGGCAGAGATAATGAAGGATTGAGAAACAGAAAGCAGAGGATGAGCCCCAGCCCACACTAGGGTGACCAGGTCCGCTGGCGGAAACCCCCTCCCACCCCCCATGTGTCCCGATATTTTTTTCCTCTCATCTGGTCACTCTAGCCCACAGTGAGGGCCACAGGAGCAGACACAGAGATAGAAATAGCAAGGAAGGGAATGCTGCCAGCCATTGACTTTATTCCCAGTGTTTCCATCGGTCAGGAGCACAGCACTGAGTCCAGGACAGAGCAAAGACAGCAGCTGGTTCTGCTCAGTTCGGGATTGCACCTGGCCTAGCAAGCAACCAGTGTTTGGTCTGACAGAGCCAGAGTTTGCTGACCTTTAGGTCACTGCAAAGCCCGTTGTCTATTTACTAACACAGCTCTTCCTGGGGCTGGTGGGGGAGGAGAAGGGGTTGTTTTTCTCTTTAGGGGTGTGGAGAGTCCTTGACTTTTTTGTTTGCTGGGTTATGTTTTGCTAAGTGTTTTTATGCTTTCTGTAAATGCTTCTAGCGAGCATTGGAGAGAGATCAACAGTTATCGGACAGGTTTCAGAGTAGCAGCCAGAATGTTTTCTCAGTGGAAAATACCATCTTGTCCAAATCAAAACTTTCTGATCTCTGAAATCGAACGTGCTGATTTCAACAAACAAACAAAAACCAAAACACTGGAACGAAGCATTTCAATAAGGTTGAAACTTTCCTTTTTGACCTTATCAGAACAGAGTGGAATATTCTGATTCTTCATTTCAAAATGACCTTTCATTGCAAAATGTATATTATTTTTATATTCTTATAAATCAGAATGTGAAATAAAACTTTTAAATGGTTGCAATCGGAACAAAATGACTTGATTTGATTGAAAACAATTGCTTCGATTGACCTGAAACAAAAAGTTTTCAAAAATTCTGTTGGCAATGAAAACAACTTTTGAAATGGTGGAATGTCCCACATAACAAATTGGGGTTCCTGCACAGCTCTAACCAGAGGCTCAAAACATGGAAAGTGAAATCACATACAATCCTGGGGCAATGTGATGTCTAGCAATTTATTCGTGACCCTACAAATGACTCACTATGTGACGTGACACCACTTCACCTTTCTGCTCAGTTTATTCAGCCATAAGGTGGGCCTAGTCAGATGGACCTCAGAGGGTTGTTATGAAGCGTCATTCATGTTTGCAAAGTCATTTCAGACCCTCAGACAAAAAGGGAAATTATTTGGTTATTGTCAAAATGGATCCCCTGGCCACCAACCGCTGGTGGGGCATGCTGCAAAGGGAATCAGAGCCAGGCCCCTGACTCCAGAACCTGCAGGGAAAAAACACCAAACTGAACAGAAGTTTGCGAGGGGCCTTCTGTTCTGGGATTCCCTTCCTTGGCGTGAATCCTCTCTGCCCTCCGATGGCATGAAAGCCCTGACTTTGCAGCCTGAGTGGGTTATTCAAAGACTAATGCACTTTTCCTTCCTTCACCTCAACTCTCTATGTCCACTTGTCTCCCAGGGGCGGTCAAAGGTAGATGAGGGTGACACACGTGATTTCTTGCTTGCGTACGTCTACGTTCTAAGCTCTTGCTAAAGATAATCTTCCAAACATCTTTAGCACTAAGCCCTCCTGGGCAGAGTTATTTGTTAAGTAATAAGCGTTTTAGTGTGGTAAGCGGATTAGGTGGGAAAGCAGCACCTGACTAATGTAGTATTAGCCATGAGCTAAAAGGCTCCCACCAGCTAGTCCACCTCAACCGCCCAGAGAGTAATCTGCTGGCTGGAGCATGAGGCCACCAGGGCACCAGTAGTAAAAAGCAAAGTGACAGTGGAAACGAATGACAGAAGCAGCCGCTTTCCTCTAACACGGAACAAGGGAATTTATTGGAATAAAAAAAACAGTGTCATCCCTAATGCTGCTCCCTCTCTTTCTCTTCTTCACTGCAGAGATCGTGCCCAGGTTCCGGCTGCAGATTTAAAGAGACAGTGCACAGACGCCACATCCTCCCCACCTGCCCTGTGTTAAAAAGAACATAAGAATGGCCAGACTGGGTCAGACCAATGTTCCATCTAGCCCAGTATCCTGTCTTCCAACAGTGGTCAATGCCAGGCATTTCAGAGGAAATGAACAGAACAGGGCAATTATCAAGTGATCCATCCCCTGTCACCCATTCCCAGCTTCTGGCAAACAGAGGCTAGGGACACTTCAGAGCACCCAGTTTGGCCCATCCTTTCTCCTTGGGATGGGTTTTGCCAAGATGATTCATTTGAGAGCCAGGGATGATAGTGAAGTTGTCAGTGGTGATAGACAAAGGGGAAGGCAGATGTGGATCCATGCCCATATCATGATCAGTGGAACTGGAGTCAGAGTGCCCATGTTCCCTGGAGGGACTGATATTGACGGGACACCAGGAGAACAGGCAGTGTGGGGAGCCGGGCTGGAAGCAACAAGGTCACGACAGAGCAGTGCATAGGGTTTAATAAAGTTCCACTTGTTCAGCTTACCCGCCTCCAGCCTCACTCTTTGCAAATGAAACGTGGTGGCAGCACTGGAGTGGTGAGTTCTCTGCAGTGCAGCAGCTGGTGGCGTGAGCCGTGGCACTCGGTATGATGACCCCTGAAGCCCTGGATTTTGCAGACACAAACCTAGCCCAGCGATGGATCCTGCACTCACTCTGAAGCTCACCATGGCCTCACAGGAGTCCTAGGAGCCCTGGGGACCTATTGCTCCTCAAAACAGAATGAGGGAGGACCAGTTTGTCACTAGAGACCCATCCTAAGGGAAGGGGATGGCCCCCTATGCTACTGCCTTACGCACACTGGCTGCCACATGCGATTCTGGGGACTTGTCAGACTCCCTGATTCAGGACAGGACAGTCTGCGGCACTTGGGATCCCGCCTGCGGAAGCGGCTGCTCCAGGAACGCGATCTCAGACTAGACAGATGCTTACACATGGGACGTGCAGTGGAAGCTGCAAGAGAAAGGATGACAGCCCTAGGAGGCACAACAGCCCCAGAAGTATGTACAGTGAGACAGCAGCAAAGGCGAACAGGTGGCCAGGGCTCCAAACCCATCGTGAGATGCACTTACCGAGGGAGACGGCATGAGCAGGTAGAGGAGATGGGCCCTGCACTGGACAGCATTGCAAGGAACGTGGCAAGTTGAGCCATTTTAGCAGCATGTGCCAGAGCAGAGAAAGGATCCAGAAAGATTCAGCCAGACTTGTATAAAAGGGGGAGGGCACACTGGACAGAGGTGGTGACATCATGACTCTCTCCTGGAGTCCAAGAACATTTCAGGCTCAGACTGAGATGACATACATTGGACACCTGCTCACAGCAGAGGGACTGAAAGCAGGTCCCAACAAGAGCAAGGCAGTCAGACCTGCCAGCTCCAGAAGATGTGAAAGAGGAACAGTGCCTCATAGGAATGATAAATGTTCTGTCCACACCTGGCTGCAGTAATGGAACCCATTCGTCAGCTCACATGGCAGGATGTTGAGTGGGACTGGGCAGATCCCCAACAGCAGACATTTAACACACTGAAACAAATGATAACGGCTGCCCCATCCTGAAATATTACCAGGCAGGAGAGTGACACTCCAGCGTGTTGCATCAGAGAAAGGATTGGGTGCAGGAGCAGCCGGTCACTTACGCCAGCAGAGCCCTGACAGAGACTGAACAGGGATCCACCCAAATGGAAAAAAAATACCTCTGGGTGTGGTGTTTGGAGTGGAATGATTCCATCAGGACACCTGGGGCCACCCAGCAATAGGGCAATCTGACCACAGACCCCTAGAGACAATCATGACAAAGCCACCTCTTAGTGCTCCAAAGAGATTGCAACCCATGTTGATGTGCCTTCAGTGCTACCAGCTAGAGACCAGTCACTGTCAAGGACTATTACTGGTGTGAGCTGGCACACTGAGCAGGACATATATACCCAGCATCAGCAAGCTGGGGGAAGGGGCTCAGGGCACACTGCAGCATGTTAATGGATTCAGTGTCCTAGTTTCAACAGCAAAGCAGATGGAAATCAAAGAGGTGATGGAAAAGGACATCTAGTCAAGAGAGCAATACTAGCAGGGTGGCCAGGAGAGAAGAGCCAAATACTAGTAGAAGCAGAAACATAAACATGCAACTCTGCTGCTTGGTGGAAGGGTGGGACACCTCCCTGTCGTGTGATAACCACCAGCAGAAAGAGACTGTTACCATGTGAGCTGCCCACCCAACCATGGGAAAAGGTTGGAGCAGGCGTATTTACCTTCAAGGAAAAGTAGCACAGTGGACTATTATTCACCACTCACTGCCTTGCCTGATACCAGAAGCAAGTCAGTCATTGGCGAACTGAACGCCTGTTTGCGAGATGTGGCATTCCGGATGTGACATTGCACCCCATAATGCTTTATAGGAATATGCTTATGAGTGTAAATATGACATAAATGGAATATGTTTTATGCTAGATATGCCATGTAACATATCTTTGCAAAGGTTATGATCTACTGAATACATTCATCCTATTTGTATGTATGTATCATCTTTATATCTGAAGTTATGAGCGTTGGCTCTATGCTTGTAATTAAAATGTTTGCTGTAGGAAGCACATAAAACAGATTTGGTCAACATAGTGTGAAGGGGTTATTCAAGTAATTGGGAGTACTTAACTAACAATGGACTTTGGGAGACACCAATCCACATCTGAGCTTTCCTGGGACCGTTCAAACTAACATATAAACAATGGTGTCGGCCTGCAAAAAGCTGAATAATTCATAGACATGTGACTTGCCCAGGTGGCTAGAGACCCCATCTTGTGACTGTGATGTGGCATAAGAGAGAAAATATAAGAGGCCCTGGAAACCCCTCCATTTTGTCTTCAGCTGGCTCAGAAGATAGCCTCTCCACCCCAAAGAGATGCCTGAAAGAAACTGGAACAAAGGACAGTAATTATGGGGGTGTGAGTGATTGCTGGACCCAGACTAGGAAGGAGTCTAGTCTGTGAAACAAGCTTATTAGAACATCTCTGAGGGTGAGATTTACCTGCATTTAGTTTTCTACTGTATTAGGCTTAGACTTGCGTGTGGTTTTTTATTTTGCTTGGTAATTTACTTTGTTCTGTCTATTACTTGGAACCACTTAAATCCTACTTTTTATATTTAATAAAATCACTTTTTGCTTATTAAGTGACCCAGAGTATGTATTAATACCTGGGGGAGCAAACAGCTGTGCATATCACTCTATCAGTGTTATAGAGGGCGAACAATTTATGTTTACCCCGTATAAGCTTTATACAGAGTAAAACGGATTTATTTGGGGTTTGGACCCCATTGGGAACTGGGTATCTGGGTGTTGGAGATAGGGGCACTGCTTAAGCTGTTTTCAGTTAAGCCTGCAGCTTTTGGGGGATGTGGTTCAGACCTGGGTCTGTGTTGCAGTGTCTGGCTAGCGTGTCTAGCTCAACAAGGCAGGTTACTGAAGTCCCAAGCTGGCAGGGAAAATGGGCTCAGAGGTAGTTCCAGCACGTCAGGTGGCAGTTCCAAGGGGGTCTCTGTGACCCAACCCATCACACTGGACACTGTGTTCACTGACAACAAACCTCCATTTGTCTTGGAAGAATTCCAGGAGTTTGCATGCTACAGGGAGTTTGACCACCACCCCTCTTCCCTAGCACACCCACAGAGTAACGGTAAGATGGAATCAGCTGTTACTCAAGGCTGTTTCTTCTGGTTCAACCCCTTTGTTAGCATTTCTGGCACACTGGAATGCCCATCCCAGGGGTGCCAAAACAATCCAGTGCAGGGAAGACCTGTTGCAGCCAGAAAGATGGCGAAACCACTGAGAGGAGATGGCCGACAATCAGAGAAAGCAGGCACTAGAGTATGGCAGATCAGCCACAGACCTGTCAGCTGTAGAGACAGGCAATCCAGCGAGAATCGAGCCATTAGAGACACAGCAGAAGGAGGGAACTAAAGGAGTCACAAGGGGTGCAGTGGCACACAGATCACACAAGATGACTGCGTGGGAGGGACGAGTGACCCGAAGGAAGAGGAGACACTTGGGAGCCGGCAGACACAGCACCTAGAGAGAGCCCACAGTGATACAGAGATCACCCCCAAAGGAAGGGACAGAACTACGCAGAGGCCGACCCCTCAGGAATGGAGGAGACTCCAGAGACAGGTTGCTGGCCTCGGAGACAGGTGACGGACATAGAGCAAGGTCACTCCTGGTGCAGTCGCCTGCTGAGGAGACCAAAGTGTCTCACAGACGCTGTGACCAGCTGAGTCTGGGTAAAGACAAGCCCAGCTCAGCTTGGTGCTAGCAGCCTCTGGCCAAGGGTCCTGGGGTGTGAGCTGGGTGTCAGGCTGTATCAAAATGTCTGTAAAATCAGGAAGCTGGACCATGACCAGTGGAACTGGGCCCATGCTCCTGGAGGGACTGTCACTGAGGGGACACAAGCAGGCCAGGCAGTGCGGGGAGCTGGTGCTTGGGGCGGCACCTGGAGGGGGGCAGCACGGCGCTCCGGCGGCCGGGGGGAGGGCGGCCAGAGCACCGGGGGGAGGGCGGCGAGCCCGGCTGTGGTTGGTGCCTGGAGCCGGCCCTGGATGGAGCCCAACTGAGAAGGAACAAGTGGGGCTAGGATAAAGTCAGGCAGCTGGCAGCAGAAAGGGGTTGTAGTGAGGAGCTGGTAGCCACCCTCTGGACATTAGAGAGGGAAGGAAGGAGATAAGGGGAGAGGATATAGGAAAAGGCTCAGGGAAAAGCCAGTAAGGTTTAAGACAGTGCAGACCTTGGATGATGATTCAAGTGTCCCTGGGCTGGAACCTAGAGTAGAGGGCAGGCCCAGGTTCCCCTACCAGCCACTGAGGAAGTAGCACAGATAGGCAGTGGATGGGAAGACTGCTGGAGACAGTGTATACGGAGGGACCGTGATACCCTGGAAGGGGAACACACACAGTGACCTGGCCAGAGAGCCAAGCCAAGAAGGGAGAGAACCCTGAGTCATACAGAGAGAGAGAAGGACAGAGGCAGCAGGGCATGCAAATGACTGGCCAATGGGAGCATCAAACCTGGAAGGAGCTAATCCCCAAAGTAGCCAGGAGGAGGCGCCTGTGATGGGGTATACCAGACCCTCTGAGGCCCCTGCTGGAGGCCTCATGGTCCTGCCACACCCCGCCCCAGAAAAAGGCAGTGGAGAGGGTCCTCCAAGCTGCCTAGAGTTACTGTGTCCCACACAGCCAATCAGAAAGGTGCTGCAGGGAGCAGCCAATCAGGGCTCAGCTGGCTAGTATAAGAAGAGCTGCAGAGCTAGAGTGAGTTCAGTTCCTTGCTGGAGCTGAAGGAGTGTTGATGGTGTGTGGTTGGCTGAGAGAGCTGCTGGACCTTGGACAGGTTAGTGCTGGCAGAAGCCAGGGGGAGCAAGAAGGCGCTCTGGTTTGGTTGCTGGAACTCCATCAGGACAAGACCCTGAGGCAGGGCCGGCACCAGCTCAGCAAGCAGGTGCTTGGGGCGGCCAAGGGGAAGGGGTGGCATGTCGGGCTCTTCGGCGGCGGGTCCCTCTCGGAGGGAAGGACCTGCCGCCGAAGAAGAAAATGGCGCAGTGGAGCTGCTGCCAATTGTGGTTTTTTTGTTTTTTCCAGCTGCTTGGGGCGGCAAAAACCCTGGAGCCAGTCCTGCCCTGAGGTAAGAGTGAAGACGGTGTGGGGCCGTGGGGAAGTGGACTAGGGAATTAGAGCAGTGGCACAGCTTAGATAAAGGGACACGGCAGATGGCTACTGTCTACAGGGTCTCTAGGCTGAGACCTGGAGTAGTGGGAGGGAATGGGTCCCCCCCCATGCCCTCATTAGCCACTGTGGGGAAGTGGCCTGGACATTGAGGCACCCCAGAAGGGGAACTGAACCCTTTAGTGGCCCATCAGGAGAGATGGAACCCTGGAGTATGACCCGATACCAGGGCTAAGACCACTGATAGACTCCAGGACTAATTAAGGACCTAAGCCCAAGGAAGGCTACAGGGAGAGAAAGTGCAGGCCTGCATGTACTAAGCTAAAGGAGTGCCCTATTACAGTGCCCTAGTGGTGAGTGAGCAAGGTAGGTGCCCATCCCCACTGAAATCCCTGGGAGTTGGTGGCCAGCCCACTTGGGTGCAGTGCTGACCGGAGGGTGCCCATTCTGCTTCAAGCTCTGAAATTTATTCTCGTTCAGCACTGAAACAAATTCAGGATGGGATGGGGAGACCCAGGTTCGGGACCCTGCTCTGCCTGCTTGAGAGTGCCCTGGAATGAAAGGCTTTGCTCCGAATCAGGCAGAACAGGGCCTAGATCCTGGCTCTCCCAGGGCAGTGCCTAACCCAGCAGGCTATGGAGCAGAAGAGTTGCTCGCCCCACTTCCTGGGGAAAAGGTCACTGAAGCCGACACATCTCAGCTTTGACCAAACAGCATATTTCAGCAAAATTTCATTGCAGGAAAAATTTTCCCTTCTGCTCTGCTTAGGTGCTGTTGTAACCCCACTGGTCACCTCTCTCATGTACTCCTGTTCAGGCCATCCCCCACCCCCAAACACGCTGACTTCCCCAGTTCCGCAGGGTGCTCTACTCCTGCTCCACACCAGGCCCCACCCCCACTCCACCCCTTCCCCCAAGCTCCCACCCCTGCCCCACCCTGTTCAACCTCTCCCCCTCCTCTTCCTACCACCACTCCTCCCCCTCCCTGCCATGCCTCCTGAATGCTGCTGAACAGCTGATTGCAGTGGGCGAGAGGCGCTGGGAGGGAGGGGGTTGCTGAGCGCCCACTTTTTTTTTTCCATAGGTGCTCCAGCCCCGGAGCATCCATGGAGTCGGCACCTAGATCTGGCCAGCCAGCCAGTGCTGTCTAAGGAAGGGGGCAGGGAGCTGTAATAAGTGTGAGCAGACTCAGGGCCAGTCCTCCCGGGGACCGTACTCACTGGGAGAATGGAAAGTGATGTCACCGCTTCTCCCTGAAGGGATGCTGCAAAGCTGGACTTCAGGGGAACGTCAAGGCCATCTGTTGTTGTTTGATTTCACAAGCACCTAGAGGCACCCTTGAGGATCAGGATTTATATAAACCACTCTTGTAATTTTGTGAGGCCTGGCTCATGATTTTGGACCCCTTGGGGTTGGCGATGTGGAAGGGAATGGACAAGGTAACACAGAACTGCTCCTGTTTGGTATAATGAGCCATGGTCCTAGCACACCAGTCATTGCGTTCTGTAGGCATCATGCAGAGGGAGGAGTTGAAGCAGGGGAATATTTTCAGCTTTGCAGCTAGTGTGAAATGGAAACCCAAGAGGGGGACACCACCTTGAGCACAGCTTGTTGCCCTGGCCATGATGGGATTCTCTAGAAGTTTGACAAGGAGGGTTACCCAAGCACAGGCTGAAGTGCCACTCACTAATGCCTGGAAAACTAAAAAACTGGAGGTGGGAGAGCTCACATGTCCCCTGGGAGGCTCTGTGAACACCCTACTGGGGGTGCTGTCGACACAGCATGGAGGGAATGGTGAGGAGTGTATGTCTGGAATTCTGTTGCCAGGCAGGACAGATTCCTGGTGGGCATCTTGAATCCAGGGCCAGTGTCCAGTGAGACTAGCAGGTGGCCCTTGGGCCTTTCCCACATCTAACAGGAGCAAGGATCAGGCTCCCTGCCTAGGGAAGGGATCTTGTGCCAGGCGAAGTGTGGTTTCATTAGTGAGCAGGGCCCGTGCCCGAGGTCCCCTGCTGTGCATAGGGCTGTGCTACTGCACACCAGGAACAGCTGCCTCTGCTTCCTGTGTGCAGCGTGTCTCCAGCTGCCCCGTGCCATATGTTGGCACAGCAGGTGGACGGCTGCAGCCTCCTTTCCTGCAATGAGGTCAGGGAGAGCCCAGTGGAGTCATTCAGTGTGTAACAAACACTCTGGACACGTGAGTGACCTCCACTGTGTCTAGGCAGCCACTTCCCCGCCGGGGCAGGCGCACACACCGCCAGGGGGCACCCAGCATGAGGAAAGGCCAGAGCAGACAGGCCAGGATACTACTCCACTTCCCCCTATTGCAAAGTGCAATCCCCTGTCCCAGCCCAGTCCTCTGCAGCTCCGGAGAGCAGCCCAGATGGGGGTTGACCCATTGCTCGAGTGGGGGAGGTGCACACAGTGCACAGGGGGACACAGAGCATCCACACGCACCTAGTGCTACACATGCACACCTGGTCCCTCTCACACATGCTGTTATGGTCTAATTGTAAGATGTGGTGCTACTGGGGACTTTGGGGATGGGGAGACCAGGCTGGTCTGTGCAACCAGCCCCGTCTCCCAGCATCTTCTGGGTGAAAATGACTGCCCTGCTCTTTCCAGAAGATGGAGCCTTTTTAACCTCTGAGATATCTCGCCCTAGCCCAGATGCCTTACTGCCCAGTAGGAGACACCCAGAGCAGGTCAGTTTCAGAGCAAGAGGTAAAGGAGATTGATAGAAGTATCGACAGCCTCCTACAGCCAAGGATCATGAGATAATCTCAGATATGCTGAGATTAAACATCATAATCGTACTAAAAACTGGGCCCTCTGGTTTCTGAGCCTCTATGTTGCAATCAGGTCCTGTTCTCAGGCTTCTCTCCACAACCAGGAGGGTTGGAAAGCTAACTTTCCTTGGAAATGAAGGCTGAGATTCTTGTGAAGTCACAAGATTCCAGGTCCTGGGGCTTTTAGGAAAACACCAAATATTGCAAGGCTCACAGTGAAATTGGGAAAGTTGGCAATGCCGCGTTAGGCTTCATAAGTCATAATCATTCTGGATGAGCCACACGTTCCAAGTGCTCAGACACTGTGATTTGTACATGGCAGGCCAAGTAACCATCTGTCAGCGCATGATAAACTCCAGTGATCTCAAATCAGAGACTTATCCTTGAATTTAGGCCTAACTTGTTCTGATCACAGCAAAGCTCAGGGCATCTCAGAGCAAAAACAGTTGCTAGCTCACAGGCTGCAGTTGCCCTGCACACCTGGGCAAGCATGCTGCTCTCAAGACCAGAGGGCAGGGCTCTCTTGCTGGAGAGGCACATGTGAGGGTAGACGGTGCCCCTTGGTGTTCATGTGTACTGGTTACATTCCCTAGAGATGCATGGAAAATGTGATGGAGAAGGCTCCCTGTGTTCATGCAGTTCTAAGTCAAAGAACCGTCCAATTTCCTTTGCCAAGAAAAGTCCATGAATTAGAAATCACTGTCTGGGTTGGCTGTTCCTTGTGACACACAGAGTTGTCACATATCCCTGCCTCCTGCCAGAGTTCTGCACCATTGCAGAGAAAGGGTCCATGTGACTCAGGGAGGGGCATGGCTCTGACCCATCCTGTGTTCAAAGAGGAGCGAGCATCCAGCTGCATGAGTCCTGGTCTAAGGGATGGAGCTGTCACTAAATCACTCACACACACACACACACCCCAGTTTGGAGGTTCAGCCATGCCCACTGTTTATGCTGTTTGTTAATTGCCATAGTACTAAGACAAAATCAAGCTGTACCATAATATCCCATTCTGCTCCAGTGATTTGGAGGACTGACCTTACCATGAGGCAAACTGAGGCAGCCGCCTCAGGTGCCAGACTGGGGGGGGGGGGGCACTAGGACCCAGAGTGTAGAAAATTGTGGCTGCTGCTGCTGCATATGTATTCTCTCTGCTCTAGATTCACAGAGATGGTGGAGTGCTGTGCTGGAGGAAGGAGGGCACAAGAGACATAACAGGCAGGCAGGAGAAAAGGTGAGAGGGAATAACAGAAAGCAGCAGGAGCTGCAGGGAAAGAGAGGAGGAGGAAGAACAGGAGTACTTGTGGCACCTTAGAGACTAACAAATTTATTAGAGCATAAGCTTTCGTGGGCTACAACCCACTTCTTCGGATGCAGGAGCCTCTTATGTATCTCTCTAGCACCCCCAGGAGCCTGGACTGATTAACACCAGCTTCTCAGGGAACTTCCTGTTTCCTGCTGCTTCCCTGAACCCACTTGAGGAGAACAGGCAGTCAACTGAAGGAGTAGGAGCCAGTTAGGCCCTTAAGATGCTGATATCTTCCCTCACTCAGGCCCTGCTACCAGCCTGTTTATTTGTCCCCTTCAATTGAGTGTTGAGTGAGAGCCACTACAGCTGGCACAGAACAGCAGTCATAAGTGAAAGAAGAAAACACCCCTCTGGGGCAGCATTCAGAAAAAGCAAGCAAGCAAAGGAAGCTTTTCTATCTAAGCAGGAAGGAGCTCTCCTGAGATACATAGACACAAATGTTCACGGTGAGCCTTCCGGCCCCAGTGAGGATGTGAGTGGTGAGGAGATGCCTGATCTTCCAGTTAGTCAGAGTGCAGGTGACCTGGCAACTACTGCAGCATCCATATCTCCATCTCAAATGGATGTAACCATGCACATTTCTAAAGAAAAGTGTAGATCAGAGAAGAGTATGGTGGAGGCGCAAGAAACAGCTGCTGCTGAGTTTAGTTCCTTAAGTCTAGATGATCCAGGACTGTGGACCCACTTGAGCAGTAGCCTGAGGGACTTCCTTGTACTGCATGGGCCACAGCAAGTGAAAAACTTCATGTTCCCCAAAGACAATGAAAATAGAAGTTTCCATCCATCACATTACTGGCATGAAATCCCCAATGGTGACAAAGTGAAGAGGCCATGGCTTATGTACTCAAAAACCCAGAATGCTGCATACTGTTTTAGGTGCAAACTCTTCCAGTCTAATGTTCCAGACACATTGGGTTCTACAGGAACAAAGGACTGGAAAAATCTGGCTAAAAATCTGGCATGCCGTGAGAAGGCAGCAAATCACCAGAGAGCACTCCATAGGTGGAAAGAGCTTGAGATGAGACGAAGGTTAAAGGCCACCATAGATGATCAGCATCAAGAGAAGATTGCATCAGAGTCTCTTTACTGGCAAAATGTTCTGAAAAGGCTCATTGCCATTGTGAGACTGCTTGCTATCCAAAATCTAGCACTGCGTGGTACTTCAGATCAGCTGTATGTGCCAAACAATGGAAACTTCCTTACAATTGTGGAGCTGATGGCTGAGTTTGATGCTGTACTCCAGGAGCATCTAAGAAGAGTCACCACCCAAGAAATGTATACACACCACTACCTTGGAAAAACAATTCAAAATGAGATCATACAATTACTGGCAACAAAAGTCAAACAGAAGATTGTGGCAGATCTGAAGTCAACAAGATATTACTGTTATTCTGGACTGCATACCTGACATCAGCCATACGGAACAAATGACTTTAAGGGTGCGTTTTGTAACAACAGAACCTAGTGAAAATGTCCCTGCAATGGTGACTGTCAGAGAGCATTTTCTAGAATTTATTGACATTGATGATACAACAGGAGCTGGTATGACAAATGTGCTTCTTAAAAAGCTGGAAGATACGGGAATTGCGATAGCTGACATGAGCGGTCAGGGCTACGATAATGATGCCAACATGAGAGGAAAGAACAGAGGAGTGCAGACACGGATCCGAGAGTGAAACCCTTGAGCTTTTTTTGTCCCATGCAGTTCTCATTCATTGAACTTGATGGTCAGTGATGCAGCATCAGCTTCTACTGAGGCTGCTGAATTTTTTAATGTACTTCAAAGCATCTATGTATTTTTTTTTCTCTGCATCAACTCATCGATGGCAAATTTTGAAGCAACATCTGGGAACATCCTCTCTGACACTGAAAGCACTGAGTGCCACACGATGGGAAAGTCAAGTGGAGGTGATAAAGCCTATCAAACACTAAGTTGGAAAGATACATGATGCCATAGTTGCCATTATGGAGGATAATGCTATGACAGGAACTGTTCATGGGAGAACAGTGGCAGAGGGAAATGGAATCACCAGAAACATACATAACTTCAAATTTATGTGTGGCTTAGCGTTGTGGCATGACATACTGTTTGAAATAAATGTTGTAAGCAAGAGACTCCAAGGTGTTGACCTGATATATCTGGAGCAATGGAACAACTGGACAAAGCAAAGTCATACCGGTCAGATGAGGGATTTCAAAATGTTCTGAAGAGTGCACAGAAGTTGGCAGAGGAACTTCACACTGAAGCTATTTCCCCACCCATTCAAGAATACAAGAGTCACCGAAGAAGAAGACATTTTGATTATGAGGCACGGGATAATCCCATAAGAGACCCCAAACAACAATTCAAAGTTGAATTCTTTAACTAGGTGCTAGATTGTGCAATACAGTCAGTTGAAGAACATTTCATGCAGCTCAAGGAACACAGCAGTATATTTGGGATGTTGTATGATATTCCAAAACTCCTCACTATACCTGAAGAAGACCTATACCAGCAATGCAGGGCATTAGAGACAGTGACACATGATGACATGCGCGATATTTGATGCGAGTGATTTAGGTGATGAACTGAAAGCCCTTTCAAGATACATTTCAGCAGGATCAACTCCAAAGGCTGTTCTGGAATATATGTGCACAAGTAAGATGACCACCCTCTTTCCAAATGCTTTTGTTGCTCTGCGCATACTTCTAATGCTTCCTGTAACCGTTGCCAGTGGAGAACGCAGCTTCTCCAAGCCGAAGTTAATAAAAACACATCTACGCTCCACAATGACACAGGAGAGTCTGGTCGGCCTTGCAACCATCTCAATAGAGCATGAGCTGGCCCAGACTGTGGACCTTCAGCAGGAAGCAGTTCAAATCTTTGCAACCAAGAAGGCACGGAAAGCACCACTTTGATTATTCAAACAGATAAAAATGCCAGTGTTTACTATACAGACAAGAAAAGTTACATTTGCTGTTCAAGCATTTGAAAGTTAAGTGTTACTTAAAATTTTTGAACAAGGCATTTTAAGTTGTTAGTTCTCCTTTATTGGGGTAGGTAGCAGAGCAGTACCATGAGAGGAGTAGAACAGGAAGAAGGCAGAATTGAGACCTTTCAAAGTTTTGGCCCAAGCAAGGAGGCATAGGGGCGTCATTTGAGCTCCCTGCCTCAGGTGCCAAAATGTTGTGGGCCGGCCCTGGTGATTTGTAATAATAAGCTGTGATTATGTACATGAAACCAACCCTGGCCTCAGCAGGCAGTGCACGCGCACATGGCATTAGCATGAAACCCAGGCCTATCGCAGTCCTAAGAAAACAGCCTGGTTCAAGGAGCCGCCAGCAGGGTCACTGTGCATCTGACAGCCAAAGGCGACTTGCAAAGGGAAGAAAATGTTTGTCCCCTGCTTTTTATTTGTCTTCTTGCTGGGGAGACAAAGAAAACCTTAAAGTTTGGACTTTGCTGTTTTTTCTGGAAGAGGCCTCGGCCAACTGGGAATGGTGATTTCTATTCCAATTGTTTCAAATTCTTTATGTGAACACCTATTTAGCACAACAGTTGGAAAAAAACATTCCAATGGAACAAGGGTAGCCCTAACTCAACAACTGGCAGCCAGCTTTCGCTGTAGCAGCATGCCTGCTGCAGCTGCCTAGGGGGCCCAGCTGGGAAATCAGGCCATGTTAGACTTAGAACACCACCCTGAGGAGCCACATCAACAAACACGAAGTTCAACATGGCTTTGCAGTCAGAATGAACAGGGATAAGTTACACTTAACACTGTGTCAGCTGGTAATGGTTAACCCTACAGTTCAGCAGTGTTTGCTCATGGCCAGCTGACATGATGTTGAACACTGTAGTTTCTGTCTACACTAAGTGGTAAGTCATGTCAGCATTCTTTTAGTGGACATGACTCCTTACAGTCAGAGTCCTAAAGCAAGCTGGTTTTCTAGTGAAGACGAGCCCTAAATGCAGACAAGGGTGTAGAATCATAGAAATGTAGGGCTGGGAGGGACCTTAAGAGGTCATCTAGTCAATCCCCCCCAGGCTGACGCAGGACCATGTAAACCTAGACCATCCCTCACAGGTGTCTGTTCAACCAGTTCTTAAAAGCCTCCAAGGATGGAGATTCCACAACATCCCTTAGAAGCCTTTTCCATGAGCTTAACTATCCTTATAGTTAGACAGTTTTTCCTAATATCTAACCTACCTTGCTGCAGATTAAGCCCATTACTTCTTCTGTCTTCTGTGGACATGGAGATCAATTGATCATTGTCTTCTTCATAACAGTTCTCAAGATATTTGAAGAGTGTTATCAGGTACCCCCCTCAGTCTTCTCTACACTGAACATGCCCAGTTCTTTCAAACTTCTTCACAGGTCAGGTTTTCTAAACCTTTTATCATTTGTCTTGCTCCAATTTGTCCTTTACTCTTGTAATGCGTGGTGCCTAGAACTGGACACAGTACTCCTGCTAAGGCCTCACCAGTGCCTGGCAGAGCAGGCCAATGACCTTCCGTGTCTCACATACAACACTACTGTGAATACAACCCAAAATGACATTTGATTTTTTTTCACTGAGGCATCACACTGTTGACTTATACTGAATTTGTGAGCCCCTGTAAACTCCAGATCCTTTTTGGCAGGACCACTGCCTGGACAGTTAATCCCCATTTTGAAGTTGTGCATTTGATTTTTCCTTTCTAAGTGACGTACTCTGCACTTGTCTTCACTGAAATTTCTTCTTCTTGCTTTCAGATCAACCAGTTTATCAAGATCATTTTAACTCTAATCGATTACATCAGCTTGGTGTCAGCTGCAGAAATTATAAGTGTAAGCAGAGTCAGAATGAGGGCTACCCTGACATCTAGTGATGAGCTGTGGAAAAGGACTTCAGGGGCTAATCTCGTTTGCATGGGCACATCCACACTGCCTAGCATGATGGACTGCTTGCCCAAATGGTCACTTTGGCTGCTGTGGGATCCCCAGTCTCTTTGTTATTGGGGCAGGAGTAATAAAGGTGGTTATCCTGGTTATGTGAATCAAGGACAGTAGAACTGTACTTGGCATTTTATGATGGAGGGATTCGCCCTCAACTAAGCAGCACTCACTAGGCAAGGGACATGGGTTCCAAAGCCCAGTGAGCTGAGAGATGTGTACCCAGTAGTGTGGGCCCCCTTCTGAGGTCCTGAAACACCACTTTGACCTCTCCTCTCTCCATTGTGTAATAACAGAGCTAATTTTGATTCCATCAGTAGTCTTGTTATATACTGCAGAGCTGAAATCACTGATACCTAGGTCTAAGCATTAGACCTACTTTGGGCTAGTAGTGTACTAGCACTGAGGCTCCCCTACTACCAGCTAAACTCACTGAGAGCTGAAGTTACTAAGAGCTGAGCTCACTGAGAGCTGTGTTGGGGGGGGGGGAGAAGAGCCTGAAGACAAGTTGGTGGAGCAGACAGCAGGATGGTTAGTGGAGCGGAGTGGATAGCAGGGTGGCTGGCTGGGCAGCTGGCAGAGAGCGGAGCAGAGTGGAGAAGAGCAGCCAACAGGACGCCTGGCGGAGAGGTGGGGCTGGTGGTGAAGATTGCAGCAGAACCCCATGGAGAGGTGTGGCACTCAGCCATCAACCTGAGCAGCAGAGCATGTAAGATGTCCCCCATACCTCCCCCGCTTCCACCCGGGCTGAGAGGTAAACTCTGCAGATGAACTTCTGAACTCTGCGGCAGAAGGGTTACATAAGCTCTCCACGGCTCCACGCCATTATCCAAGTGTCACGGAGTAAGGGGGGACTCAGGGCCCTACACCCCCGGCGTCCTGCGATTCACCATGACTCTCAGCCAGCCAGTAAAGCAGAAGGTTTATTTAGACGACGGGAATACAGTCCGAGACAGGTCTTGCAGGCACAGACAACAGGATACCCCTCAGTTAGGTCCATCTTGGGGTCCTCGGGCACCCCAGCCCCCCTCCGGAGGTCAGAGCCCTCCCTGCCTGCCAGCCACCTCACCAGCCAGCTTCCCAGACTCTGCCTTCAGCGACCTCTCCCACAGCCTTTGTTCAGTTTCCCGGGCAAAGGTGTCACCTGGCCCCAGCCCCCTCCTGGGTTCTCATGTTACATGCTCAGGTATTCTCCGTAGGTCAGTCTCCCATCCCCCAATGCAGACTATCTTAGCCACACTCCCCTGTCAGCATTCACAGACCCAGTTCGTCACA
>NW_020665188.1:0-34568 GCF_002925995.2 Terrapene triunguis | reverse complement strand
CACTCCCCTGTCAGCATTCACAGACCCAGTTCGTCACACCAAGCAAGTCATTAAAGAAAATATTGAATAGAACCGGACCCAGGACAGACCCCTGTGGGATCCCACTTGGTGCGTCCTCCCAGTTTGACAATGAACTATTGATAGCTACTCTTTCAGTTCGTTTTTTCAGCCAGTTGTGCACCCACCTTTCATTTCATTTCATTTCATCTAGGCCTCATTTCCCTAGTTTGCATATGAGAATGTCATGTGACATGCAGAGGTTGGCATCAACCGAGGCTCAGCCCTGCTTCATAGCTGAAGCTGGCTCAGCTGCCGGTGGAAGGGGTGGGACTCAGCTCTATGCCTTTGAGCACTTCTAACAACCACAGCTCACATCGAGTCCTCCTGTCCATCACTGGACCTTTGCCCATGTGGCTGAGGTGATGGTGAGTAACTGGTGGTTCCCAGGAGACATTGGTGGCTGGTATTCAGCCTTCAGGCGCAGTTTCTGATTCCGTTCTCAAGGCCATCTCCGCCAGGGAAAGTAGTAAATAGCCAGCAGAGGTTTCAAGGGCATCTGGGGGAGTTAAATGCCTTGCCCAGCTCCCATTGACTCTCACAGGACTTGGGCCCCTGCCGTCCTGGGGCTCCAGTGAAAAGCCCAGTCTGAAGAAGTGACCGCTGAGGGGCACCTGTCTCTTTCTAGGTGCCCAGTCCGGCATATCGTGAGCCACTTCTTTCCCCCAAGTGCCTGTGTTCAGACAGCCAAGCCCTCAACCCCCTAGTGCATTCCCCTCCAGAGGCATCTGGCTGCATTTTAAGGGAGGCCCTTAATTTTCTGCCTCATGTCCCAGGACCTGGATCTACTCAGGAGCTTCTAAGACCCCTGTACAGGGCCAAGAGCCATGGTGCTCGTGAGTCACCCTGGAAGGGCTCACATGCTGGGACACAGTCAGCTAATGCCCCATGGGGAATGCAAACCTCTGGGGTGCTGCCCTGGGAAATTAACCTTGTCTTGTATTTCCCACACAACTGTCCTGGGCAAGTGCTCACTGCCTCCTTCTTTAGAGCCCTCTCTGGGTGCTGCTACCCTACCTGAGCACCCACCCAGCATCCCCCATCCAGCCCCATTGTGCCTGCTCCCCTTCGGGAGACACCACATGCTCCCCTCTTCATGTGCCACCTGACACTGCCCCTCCGACTTGGTGAGACACACAGCTTCTGGCCCCTTTGGAGCTCCCCTCTGAGCAGCAGCACCACCAGGTGCCCACATGGACCACGGTAAATGGAAGCGGGGATTGTTGGTGTAGGAAAAAATAGCAACTTTAGACTGCAAACGCTGCTTGCAGATGTGTTCCTCCAGCTCTTCTCAGGCGGCTCGTCTCCATGAGCTGACCCAATGGACACTAGCCAAAATAGACAGAGTAAATGTTAAACTGGGAAAACAAAGTTTATAACGTGCCAGCTGCTTTTTAATTCACAGCACAGCTGACTGCATGATGCCACCGCGAGTCCTGCTCTGTGGGAGCCAGACTGGCGTTCTAGGATTCCTTTGTTTGCTGCCATGAACTTGTCAAAACTGTTGACGGGAGGTTGAGCTGGTGGGTCACTGTAAGATCCCGATCTGGTCTCCTCTGCCAGAAGCCAAACACCGGGTCCTCAGCGCTCAGAAAGCCCGGCTTCTCCTACGCTTCTGGGGAGATCTGAAAAGGGGGAGAGGGGATGAGAAGGGGAAATGCTGTCATTCAAGCTTAAGGCTGTGACTTTACCCTGGGGTTTATTACACCCTCAAATAGTTACTGTTTGGGGACCCAGGAGAGAGCATCACTGTGCCCTGGGATATTGCACGCAGGGCTGTTTTACTGCAGGAGCTTGTTCTGCCTGGCCCTGGCCCTGCCAGGGGAAGTGTGTCCTCATCTCATTAAAGTCAATGGGAGCTAAGGGTGCTCAGCATCTAGCAGAGGCACCCAGCACCTGTCAGGACTGGGTTCTATTCGAACATCCTTCTTGCTGCCATCCTTCCACCCCCAGGCCAGCATGCTCCCTGGCCTGTGGAAAGAACCTGGGAGAGACGTCAGTGCTTGCACCCGGTGTGCAAGGCAGGCCAGAGGGGCGGACAGCTCTGTGGGACAAGGGGCAATTCACCGCCCCAAGCGGCTCAGAGCAGGGTGCATGCACTCATCCTTCAGAATTAAATGGAGGCAGAAAGGGGATTCTGGGCCCGCACATTTTAATTTACAATCGAAGTTCTGGGCTGTGCCCTCCTGTCACTCTACCGCCCCTCGGGGGAGGGCTACACGTATAGCAAATGCAGGACTGTGGTGGGCCCCCAGTTCATGGACATGGTGTTTCCAAGCCCGCAGTTGAGCGTTCACACTATGTTGTAAACCTAGGTTGGCAGTTGCTGGACCCAGATCTCAGAAGCCATGCTGACACATCCATACTGCACTACGCAGCCCTTCTGACTCGGGTCTGCAGCTGGAGCTGTGAACACACTGCAAAATGACAAGGCTTGGGCCTGAGTCACTGCAGGACTCGGGCTCTGACCCACCCCTCAGCAGGGTCCTAGAACCTGGTGCTTGCTGACCTGAGTCAGACTGATTTGTGTGTGTATGGAAGGAGTCAGAGCCTGGACTTAGTGTGCAGTGTGGACACACCCTGAGACGACTCCAACATTGCATGCTGCCAGGGCAAATTCCCAGCCTCCCCCCCCAGCTAGGTCTTATCGGGTTTATTTCGATATCCGCCCGGACAGGCAATGTCTGCCCTACCTCAGGGTGTGTCTACACCACAGTCAAAGACCCATGGCTGACCAGGTCAGCTGACTCAGGCCCGCGGGGCTCAGGCTGGGCTATAAAACTGCAGTGTCGACGTTCAGACTCAGGCTGGAGCCCAGGCTCTCGGTCCCTGGCAGGGGAGGGGGTCCCAAGGGCCTGAGCTGGAATGTCTACACAGGAATTGTTAAGCCCTGTGAGCCTGAGCCAGCTGTGGCTGTGCCCCAGGTCTTTAATTGCAGTGTAGATGTACCCTCAGATACAATCGGGGGTGGGCAGGGTATCAGCACCGTGCTGCTCTGGGTCCCGCGCATGCCAGTTCTAGCACGGCTGGGCTCTAGGGGAGCATCTCCAGAAGGGTCAGCTGGCAGACACTGTGGTGGAAAGTTAAATCTTAACCCTCCTCTTCCTTGGCTAACTCAAGGACGTGGAAGCTGAGTGCCCTGCACTGACATGAGCCCCAGTCTCCTGCAGAGCAGTCCATTCTCTTCCAGAACCCTTCCAACGATTCCCAGGGTTTGCTTGGTGGGAGCAATGAGAGGGTAGATGCTGGAGGCCCATGTGGGTGAGAGCCAGCAACTCTGGAGGTATTCTAGGCCCCAGGGAAATGAAGACTGGGAACCAGGGATGTGGGACCTGCTCTGTGAGACTAGCCTCTGGCTAGCGCAGTGGAGTGAGCTGCAGCCCAGCTTCATTTTTGGCGGTATCACACCACCTTGTGGCCATTTAGCTTCAGTTCTAATGCTCTTTAGCTTAACTAAGAATTAAATTCATTCCTTTTGTTCTTTTGGGGACTTGAATGTGGGGAGGTTGACTGTGTGTGATCCTTACTGAAAATCCTTAGAGACTGAACTCTGGGTCTCCAGGTGCTTTTTCTGTGGGAGTTGGGGTTTTTAGGCACTGGAGAAGGGCAATGAAGTGAACTCTAGCCCAGTGGTTCTCAACCAGGGGTATGTGTAACCCTGGGGGTACACAGAGGTCTTCCAGGAGGGACATCAACTCATCTAGATATTTGCCTAGTTTTACAAAAAGCACTAGCAAAGTCAGTACAAACTAAAATTTCATACCGACAATGACGTGTTTATATTGCTCTATACACTGATGTAAGTACAATATTTATATTCCAATCTATTTATTTTATAATTTTATAGTAAAAGTAAGAAAGTAAGCAATTTTTTAGTACTAGTGTGCTGTGACACTTTTTGTATTTTTGTCTGATTTTGTAAGCAAGTAGTTTAAGTGAGGTGAAACTTGGGGGTATGCAAGACAAATCAGACTCCTGAAAGGGGTACAGTACTCTGAAAAGGTTGAGAGCCACTGGACTAGCCCACCCAAAGGTAACACATGATGTCTGCAAATTGCTATCAGCACTTCAGAGCTTTCCTAATCAAACTCTCCAGAGAATGGAAGGTGTTGGAGACCACTGTCTTGATCTTCACCATCCCTGGGGACAGCCCCGCTCCCAAAGGCAATGCTAGTCACATAGGTTTCTGTCCCTGCAGGGCCCGGGCCTGTGCTCCAGAACTACCCAAGCCCAAGCAATTCAATATCCTCACAGACCCAGGAGCGTAGCTAGGGGGGGAGCAGGGGGGAGCAGCTGCTCCCCCACTGAGCATATTCACCAAAGGTGGCGCCTTGCTGCCACCGACTCTGGGTGCTCTGGGGCTGAAGGGAGCGCCCACGGGGAAAGCCCAGCCCAGCTCTCCGGTCCCCACCCAGCTCACTTCCAGTCCACCTCCGCTCCGCCTCCTCCCCTGAGCGCCACGTTCTGCTTCTCCCCTGCCCTGGCCAGTGGCGTAGCCAGGTACTAACATCAGGGGGAGCGAACACATAAAAAAAGGCGCCACCCGACATATCAAATTACTAATTACATACTTTTAAATTAGTTATACATATTTATTTTGTACTTAAAATAAAAACACGAGAATGATATTGTTTTACAAGTACGTGAGCCCACTTGACAAGTTTTATTGTCCTTGGGTCTGGCTTCCATCCCCTCTCCAACTATTGCAGCTGTCTGAAGGTGTCTGCCTTCCACACCTTCCTCATTCATTCAACAGGGCAATTGATTAAGGGGTGAGGGGAAATCTTAGGCCTGGTCTACACTACGACTTTAATTCGGATTTAGCTGCGTTAATCCGAATTAATCCTTAACCCGTCCACACAACAGAGCCAGTTACTTCGAATTAAAGGGCACTTAAAATCGATTTCTGTACTCCACCCCGACGAGCGGAGTAGCACCAAAATCGATTTTGTTAATTCGAATTAGGGGTAGTGTGGCCGCACACCACCGAATTAATGTGGTTAAAAACCGAATTAATGTGCTTAGTGTGGCCGCGCACAATCGAATTTATACAATCTGTTTCCCAAATTCGAATTATCTAAATTCGAATTAATCTCGTAGTGTAGACGTACCCTTAGTCTATTCTTAGCAAAGAGACATTTTTCTTCTATCTTATTCTATCCTTAGGGGCTATAACATTATACCAAGGGCATGCAAAGTTTCTACATTAGGCTTTGATACAAAGTTTCATGAAAACAGAGGTCACACATGGGTAGACCCACTACAAGGTTATATGAAGAGGCACAATGTAAAGTCATATGAAAATTATCAGAGATTTATCTACAAGCAATTCCAAGTGGGTGAAGACTTAGCACAGAGAGGCAAGAGAGATGCCTGAGGGCTCGAATTAGGTGTCTGGGTTTTATTGCTGGAGCCTACATTGTGCATAAAAGAACCTGTGGCGAGGGGTGCTGGGGAGCACCCCGCCAACCCAGATATGCAGGGGGACTGCATGATATGTGAGAGGGATTCAGTGGGGACCAGGCCATCTTCTGTGCCGGCATGGGGGAGGGAGCTGATCCTGGATGTATTTTTAGTGAAGGGGGGGGGGGAAAATCAGATTCACTCATCTATGGGTGTAACCTTGGGTAGGCTGTGGGAGTGCGGTGCCCCCTAGTGGCTGGTTCCACTTACTCACAACCAATGAGGTAGTTCCCTTGGCTCAAGGGGGTTGGTACTTGTGGGGCTACAGGTCCAGGGTACAATCTCTGGGGCAGGGGGTATTGTAAATATAGCATTTAAAGCAGCCAATCCTGCTGCTGCTAGAGAAAACTCAGCTGCCAGCTTGGAAAGTGTGGGGTGCAGACATGAGCTCTGGAGCATTTCCCATTCTTTAGAGGGCATCTGCAGCTTAGGGGATGGGCTTCTAGATAAGGCAACAGACTGGGTCTTGGGAGATGTAGGTTCAGTTCCTGCCTCTGCCACAGACTCCCTGGGGAGACCTTGGATGAATCACTTAATCTCTCTGGGCCTCAGTTCCCTGTCTGTAAAATGGGGATAATACTCCATCGTCTGTCTGTTTGGAGTGCAATGGCAGAACGCTTCTGAACTGTTCTAGTCCAGACCCAAGACAGCAGCATCTCCCCTGACCTGGGCCAAAGAGGGCCATGTTTCCGGAGGACCTAGTTCGTTGTGTCACCAGGGGCTCAGGGACGCAAACGGGGGCCAGGCACCTCCCACAAACTCTGCAGCTTCAGCGTGCCCAATAAAGATCTCTCTCCTACAACTCTGCCTGCCCCCCCCCCACACCCATTAGTGTTGCTGAAACAAACCCAAGGGGTCATCGTTCCCCCTCCTTCAGCCCCCACTCCAAATGCCAAGGAAAACTTGACACTCAAGTGCATGGAGGGGGTGTCAGAAGCTTGTCCAGAAGAAAATGACACCGCTCAAAAATTATTTGGAGGCACCTGTGTTCAGTGGTGAGTTGGAGCCGGTTTGCGTGAACCGGTTGTTAAATTTAGAAGCTGGTTTAGAACTGGTTGTTAAGGGGTGGGCAATTGGGAGAGGGAGGTTTTTCTGTCATTACATCGGCCCACAGGCCACATCCGGCCTGCCTGAGCTCCCGGCTTGGGAGGCTCCCCCGCCTTCCCTCCTCTCGCAGAGCCTCAGCGTGCCCCGCCGCCGGCGCCCTGGACCGCTCCTGGGCAGCTCTGCAGCTCCTACCACTTTGAACGGCATGGTAAGGGGGTGGGGCTGCGAGCTCCAGTGGGCCGTGCAGCATCCATACACGCTGCCCTGAGCGGCATGGTAAGGGGCCGGGCCAGGAGGAGGGGTTGGATAAAGGACAGGGAGCAGTTGGAGGGGGCGGAGGTTCTAGGGGGGGTTGGGTAGAGGGTGTGGTCCTGGAGAGATCTCAGGAGGGGGTGGTCAGGGGGACAAGAAGGGGGGGGGGGGGGGGGGGGACAGAGGGGTTGTACTCACCTGGCGGTTCCCTACCAGGTCTTTGGCGGTGGGCCCTTCACTCGCTCCGGGTCTTCGGGGCTCTGCAGGGCCTGCCACCGACATGCCGCCGAAGACCTGGAGCAAGTCAAGGGCCTGCCGCCGAAGAACAACCCTGCCCTGCCCCGACTCCGCCCCCTCCCTGCCCCTATTGGACCGCTCCCCAAATCCCCGCCCTGGCCCCGCCTCTTCCCCAGCGCACCGCGTTCCCCCTCCTCCCAGGCTTGCCGCAAATGAGTTTCGCAGGGCAAGCGCTGGGAGCCAGGGTAGCTTCTATATTTTCCAAGATATTCAGTCTTTTTGGACTCTTGTTGAAAAAAGAATATAATGAAGACATTAAATTTATAGCTTTTTAAATGTCTTTTGAAGAGTCTGCAGCTCGTACTAGCGCTAGTTGAAGTAGATGGCCTCTGCAGTGTGTATAGGAGAGATTAGGGTTACACTTTTCTCTGAGCAAAGCTTGTACTCCACCATGTCTTCCAGAGAAGTTTGCAGCTCCATCAAATGCACAAGCAGCCATCTGTTTGGGGTCCAATTGACAAGCATTTAACTCTTCTAAGATGTGGGTTGTCACAGATGTAGCCGATGTGTCTTCTATAACTTGAACATCTAGAAATGCATCTACTGGCCTACCCCTAACATCAAGATAACGTACACAATGACTTAATACTTGATGCCCATTTGCATCGGTGCATTCATCAGCCATGTATGCACATTTTTTGAATGTGGTGAGAGAGTTCTTCACTTTTTCAACTCTTGAGTCTTTCACTGTTGCACTGCACGCTTCTAGCCAGTCAGTTGAGTTTCTTGCAGAAAGATAGTGAGCATTTGCTGGTCTTGTTCGGAACCGGTGTTCAACTTCAGGATGAACAAGTGACAATGCACTTAACATTGGCCTCCAGTTTGTAGTGTGTGGTATCTCTTGCTTAAATAGAAAGTAGGATGCCACAGCCATGTTTGTTCGCATGAACTGTGTTGTGTCTCCAGCATTCTTAACAGCCTCATTAAGTACTTCTAAAATTGGCTTTGAAAGTGGGCTTATAAAGCTTTCTGCATGTTGATGCACTCCAGAGGCCTGGTGTTTTGCAGCCTTTTCACGTAGTTTGTCAGCATTGGCTTTGCTGGTCGGTTTGACAAACCAAGCCCCTCCACTTTTACTAATTATAGCATTGGGAAGTTTTCCTTCTTCGTAAGCTTTTTTGCAAGAGGTGCACCAGTAGCCATCTTTTGTAACTTCAATAAATGGGAATACTTTGACCGAATTAGCTGTTAACACTCAAGAAAGATCTTGGAGTCATTGTGGATAGTTCTCTGAAAACATCCACTCAATGTGCAGCAGCAGTCAAAAAAGCAAACAGAATGTTGGGAATCATTAAGAAAGGGATAGATAATAAGACAGAAAATATCATATTGCCTCTATGTAAATCCATGGTACGTGCACACCTTGAATACTGTGTGCAGATCTGGTCACCCCATCCCAAAAAAGATATATTGGAATTGGAAAAGGTACAGAGATGGGCAACTAAAATGATTAGGGGTATGAAACAGGAGGAGAGATTAAAATGACTGGGAATTTTCATCTTAGAAAAGAGACGACTAAGGGGGAATATGATAGAGGTCTATAAAATCTTGACTGATGTGAAGAAAGTGAATAAGGAAATGTTATTTAATCCTTCACATAACACAAGAACTAGCAGTCACCCAATGAAATTAATAGGCAGCAGGTTTTAAAAAAACAAAAGGAAGTACTTCTTCACACAACATAAGTCAACCGTGGAACTCTTTGCCAGGGGATGCTGTGAAGACCAAAACTATAACAGAATTAAAAAAAGAACTAGATAAATTCCTGGAGAATAGGTCCATCAGTGGCTATTAGCCAGGATGGGGAGGGATGCAATACCATGCTCTGAGTGTCCCTAGCCTGTTTGCCAGAAGCTGGGAATGGGCAACAGGGGATGGATCACTTGATGATTCCCTGTTCTGTTCATTCCCTCTGAAGCACCTGGCCTTGACCACTGTCAGAATACAGGATACTGGGCTATATGGACCATTGGTCTGACCCAGTATGACCATTTTTATGTAAAAATTAATTATAATAATAAAAATGTTTAGTACAGAAACTCCCCAACATAATGACCTCTCAAGATATCAACGATGTGAGATAACAACCTTGGCAAATAACGCATTTTAAAAATCTTGGCCTACTAGGAAACATATTTATATAAGTTTCCATTCCCAGTCACAAATCTAGCATTCTGAAGCAAAGTCACTAAAATATAGTCCAACAAACAAATGTTTATTTAACGTGCCCCTCACTTTTCCCTCCACCGCACCCCACTCACCGGTGTTGTCCTTGGTCAGTGGAGACTCAGAGTTCAGAGGTGCTTTCACGTGAGTACACCTCCCAGGTGGGGGGGCAAGGCATCTTGCTCGTTCCTTCAGCTGCTCACTGTTTACTCTGGCCACTGCTGTTTGTTGTGCCACCGTTCACTCCACCACTCTGTTGCCAATGGCCTTGCGCAGTCACCTTCTGCTGCCACCTGCCACTGTGACCTCTGTGAGTTGGTCTCTTGAGGTTCCACCCAGCTCTCAGTGATTACAGCTGAGCTCTCGGGGGGGTGGGAACCTCGCTGCTAGTGCAGTCTGGGACATCTCTTCCACAGAAACATGACCCCACAGCACGACTAAGCACTTTTAGACCTGATTATCAGTGATTTCAGCTGCAGTGGTCACTTAACAGAACAAAAGACTATCTATGGAGCCTAATCAGCTCTGTCTTTAAACAGTGGAGAGGGACAGGTCCCCACCCTCTCTCTTGATGCCCTCAATCAGCACAGGGTGAGTACAGTTCTACTGCCCTTTACTCATACAATAAAAACAACAACATTTCATCCCCTGCCCCCCTCTCCCCCCCACATTCAAGTGATTTGTAACCCCAACTAAATCTATCACTTGGGCAACACAGCTCTGTTTGCTGGGTACCTAGGTAGATTAGGTGTGACTGTAAATACAATCTGGTCCTGAAGCCTTTCCCTCCAGTCCCAGCTCATCACTAGCTGTCAGGGAGAGCTCATTTAGACTTTGCTTACAAAACACCATTTGAAATTATTAGGTTGGCCAACATCACCAAAATGAATGCACGGACATTGTCATAAAAAACAAAAAGAACAGGAGTACTTGTGGCACCTTAGAGACTAACAAATTTATTTAGTGGGCTACAGCTCACTTCTTCAGATGCATAGAGTGGAACACTATAAAAACAACAGTTGTATAAGGCAGCTAGTCTATATTCATACTTTTCAAATCTATTATACTTTTTCAGATACATGTATTTTATCATACACTGTATATGCTTTTAAAGTGTGTATTACTGTTTCAATTTCAATTCAAATTTCCAAACAGTCACTAAATTGGCATGTAACTAGTTCACAAAACTAGGGGGAGGGTGTAGGGAAATCGCTGCCTTCCAGTACACACACCCTTCCCACACACTCCAACCACCCCTCCCAGGACACACACACACACACCCGAGTTCCCCCAGATACCTCTCCCAGGACACATGCACCCTCCCCACACACTCGAAATATCCCTCCCAGTATACACAAACCTCAGTGCCCCTCAAATACCCCTCCCAATACCCACACAGCCGCCCCCGCCCCCATACTCGGGGGAATGGCGGGCGAGGGGAGGGGCTAGTCTCACCGCTCAGTCCGGGGGGGAGGAGCTGGCGGGGGGAGGGGCTAGGCTCATCCAGTCACTGAGGGAGTTTCAGGACACCGGGTGCGTCACTCACGACCGCCTCACATAGCGGGCGGGGCCTAGCTAGAGAGGGACGCACGTCACTTCCGTTCCGTGGTGGCGAGCGCTGGCGCCGGACGGTGGTGGCGGTTAGTGCGACGGTTGCTGGCAGCCTTCGAGGGACAATGAGCGACAGCGGGGAGCAGAACTACGGCGAGCGGGTAATACACGGAGCCTGAGTGCACAGCTGTCCGGGCCTCCAAAGCGGCGGCGCGGCCTGGCCCGTCTGGGGCTGGCCTGGGGCGCCGCTCCACGGCCCCGCGAGGCAGGAGCGGGCCTGTAACTCGCAGGCAGGCGGCGGCGTGGAGCGCGGCCGAGCCTCCGCGGGGAGCCCGCTGGGAGGCCCGTCCGTTAGGGCTGGCTGGGGTTGGCGCGGGAAAATGGCCGCCGGGCCGCTAATGGGGGAGGCGGGGACACTCTAGCTGCTCGGTTGTGTGCTCCATGGTGAGTCCTCCCGGCGCCATCTTGGGCTGGTGACCCGCCAAAGGGACAAAATGGCCGAGAGGTCGGGCGCGTCCTGTGCCCAGGCGGCCTGCGGCCGGGGTCCTGGCAGGCGAGCCCCTTTCTGGGGGGTGGCAGCCCCGGAAGCACGGTCGTGTGCTGGCGGGCGCGACCCGAGCTTCTCCCCGGCAGGACGTGCCTTGCGCGGGCTCCGCGGCTAGGGGCGCGCAGGCCAGTCCCCGCCCCGCTCTTCCCCTGCGTCTCCTGCGCTTGATGGCAGCGGGGAGCTTCAGCGGGCTTCGCCCTGAAGCCGCTGAGTCAATCGTGGGTGAAGCACGGAGCTCGGCTAGGGCATCTGCCTCCTCCGGCCCAGCACCTCTCCCGGCGCTGCCCAGGGGCGTAGCCACCCGTCTGCCGGCAATCGCTGCCGCAGAGCATCTCTCGGGGGCCGGGCAGCCAGCGTGGCTATAGCCTTTTCTCTCCTCTGCATTGGTGTTTCCGTGTAAGGGATGGGGTATTTAGACGACATTAAGTAACGTGGGTGCGGTCCCACTCCAGCCACCGTGGAGACGGGATTGGAACTCAAGCCTCCACGCTCCAGTTCCTGTGCTCACTACTGGAGGCACTGACGCTGCCTGTAGTGTCCATGTTGTCTTGCTATTAATGGTTGGGTGTGACCGCTTTTGACAAACTATCAATAGCCAGAAGCTATTGATGGTGCCTAAAATGTATAGAGCGCTTGAGGGAAGAGGGATAGCTTATGAGGGCCAGCCTGCTTTACCATCAGTACTGGCATAGACATCCGCTGCATTTGCTAGAGCCTGAGTCAAGGGGATGCCGGAATGGGGCTGCATCTGAGCTCTTGCTGTGTTTACAACTATTAGGGGAGCACTGTCTCAAACCTTATGCTGCTTGTAAACACGATGTAACTTTTCATAGTTTACTGGGCTTGTCAAGGATGGTTGAGTCTTAGAATGTGTTTTTCCCAAAAACTGGAATAGCATAATTGCTCAGACAAGAATACTGTAGACTTTTGCATTATACAGTTAGCCCCTTTGATCACTGGTAGATCAAAATACAGTAACTTCTCACTTAACATTGTAGTTATGTTCTGGAAAAATGCTACGTTAAGTGAAACGATGTTAAGTGAATCCAATTTCCCCATAAGTTTTAAACAATTTAATACTGTACACATAAGTGACGATTGTGAAGCTTGGTTGAGGTGGTGGAGTCAGGGTGGAAGAGGGTGGGATATTTCCCAGGGAATGCCTTACTGCTAAATGATGAGCTAGCACTCAGCTGAGCCCTCAAGGGTTAAACATTGTTGTTCATGTAGCCTCACACTCTACAAGGCAGCACAAATGGCGGGAGGGGAGACAGCATGGCAGAGAGGCAGACACACACACCTTGTGTGGGAGAGAGAGATGGGCGTTGCCCCTTTAAGTATGCTGACCCCACTCTAAGTAGGTTGCCTTTTTAAGTAGGTCTGCAAGTTGAGCATCCGTCCTGAGCCCTGTTGTGTGTGTTCCCTTCTTGGAGATAGGGAGCAGGGGGAGGAGGATACCCTCACATTAGCACCCCTCTTTCCCCCCCACCCTTGCACAGGAAGCAGGAGGCTCCTGGGAGCAGTTCCAAGGCAGTGGGGGGAGGGACAGCTGAACTGCCCAGCAACTGATAGCAATTTTAGTCTGCACAGATATTTTTGGCCTCCTGAACCATGTTTAAAGGTGACTTGTATATCTGGACAGTAGCATCTGACTTGAAATTACAAGCCCTGAAGTGTTTTTTTTTTTTTTTTTTTTCTCCAAACTGATTTTTGCAGGGGTCCCCAACGCAGTGCCCATGGGCATCATGGCGTCTAAGTGCGCCTGCGTACTGGCCAGTGGACGAGCATCAGCCGAAATGCCGCCAAGAGGTAGCGTCACCGAGAGGCCTCACCGCCGAAATGCCGTCGATTTTCGGTGGCGACACCTCTGGATGACGCTGCTTGTCGGCGGCGACGCCTGTTAACGTTGCGGCATTTTGACGGATGTCATCCACCACCACGGTCCTCCGTGCCAGACGAAAAAGTTTGCGGACCACTGGATTATTGGGACAAATGCTCACAATGGGTACAAAATTAGCTATGAAAGCCAAGTAGTAATATTGCAATTATGGTACAGTAAACAACATCTTCAGAAACAAGCAGCGTTTACTGCAAAAATGTTATCTTTAGTTGGGTCAAATATAACAAATGAAGGTAATCAGAAAAGGAGAGGTGAATTACTTAGATATCTGTGTGTCCCTCACCCCCCCCCCCCCCCAAAGGTTGTCAATGTAATCCAAATAGAGTAAATTAGTTTAAATTGAAACCTTGCAAAAATACATATTTTTAAAATGAAATATTATGACTTTCCGTTATGCTTGAGACCTATGTAGCTGTTTATATTTCTACATATTGGTTGGTAATTGAGTTTTTAAATCTGTCACAGAGGGTTTTTCATTTCCTTAATAATAAAAAAAAAAAGGTAAAACTTTAGCTTTCCGTAGAAATCAATATGTAGGGTGTTAGTATGAAATCTTAAATTTTATCCATGTGCTCATCTTTCCAGTAGCGTGTGTAGAATTTCCAGTGGCACAGATTTACCAGTATTGGACAGTAGTACTGACCTTTAAGAGTATAGCTACACTGCAGTATAAGCCTGGGGTTAGTGGGACTCAGGTCAGCTGACTAGTATTAAGGAACTCTGGGCTTGAGCATCTACATTGTATTTAAACCCTACATTCAGACTTTTCTAACCCGTGCTCAAACCTAGGGCTCAGGCATACACACTGCAGTGTGTAGACCTAAGTCAAAGTAACCATATCCCAGAGTCCCTAACGCTCCCCCCTGAAATGTGGCCAATCTAGCCCTAGGACTGTGGTACAGTGTGGGACATCTTTACTGCCCACTCAGCACATTACCAGGAAGCAGCTTGCTCTGCAAGAGGCTTGATCAACTCACTTTCCACTGCAAATCCAGGAAATTTTGATAGTGTATTTGCAGAATGATGATCAGAACAGAATGGATTTGCAAAAGGGGTGGTGGGGGCAGTTTCCCTTTTCAATAGAGTGGATTGCAGATTGTTGGAGGTAAGAGGGCTCATGAAGTTGTTGCATGGAACTGGGGGATACTTCCAACTGATTCTTGGGATCTGTGTCAAGCCGGGCTGCAGCTACACTTCAAAGCAATAGGGCTTGGATCCTGGGCTTGACTCGAACTAGGTCCCTCCAGCCCTGCAGGGTCCTGGCTTAACACAATTACAGTGGAGACACAAGGGCATTAGCCTTGAGCCCAGGCTCTAACACAGGCTTACATTGCAGTGTAGACACCCTAAATGTTCAACAATTAGGGGCAAGATTCTTTTTTAAACTTCAGGGTACATTCAGGATGCTAGACATTATCAGATGGTGTTCTTCTGAATGACCAAATTTTAGGTTAGTGTTTTTCCAATCTTATTTTTCATAATGTCTACATCTTGTACTTTGACCAAGCACTCTTCTGCAAAGAAAAGAACATATTTACCATTTATACCATTTAATCCCTGTTCGCTTTGGGCTGCCAAACTGGTAGCTGTATGTGAGTGTACTGGCAGAAGCCCTACTTGATTGAGAAAATACTGGCAGGGTTTGAGTACAGTTTGCCAACATAACCACTTTGCATCTTTGCTTAGTGTTTATGGAAACTATATTAAAACTTTGTGAAAACACAAAAACTTTGTGAAGAGGACCTTAAATAATGAAATTATAGAAAATGTGTGAAATTTAAACTATACATCACCCTGAGCTTGGGGCTTTTCAGAAAATTGCATATGTAAGCAACTCCCTATCGACATAGACATGAACAAGACCTAAAATCAGGTATGTCTCACTAGCATTTAATTATAAAACATAGCCATACAGGAGTAATATTACTAACTTGGGGTTGGGGTTTTTTAAAAGTAAAAATGGAGAACATAGCCAACTAGCTACCACAAATCTGCTATTTTAGACTAGATTATAACAGATTTGCTCTTTTAAACTGTCTTATGTGATGGTGGTGAGGTAATATCTTTTATTGGGCTATCTTCTGTTGGTGAGAGACACAAGCTTTTGAGTTTACACAGAGCTCTTCAGGTAAAAAGCAGCTCTGTAAGGTTGAAAGCTTGTCTCTCCAACAGAAGGTGAATAAAAGACATTACCTCACCCACCTTGTCTCTAATATCCTGGGACTGACATGACTACAACAACACTGGCTTTTGTGACATTTTTCTAGTATTTTTAAGTACTTTTTTTTGCAAGGTTAGCGAGAAGTGGCTTTTTGCTGTTTCAAGCTGGAAGTTGGGGAGTCCCCACTTTATTCATAGTAGTAAAGCTGTGGGCCCAGTAATCAAGTGAGATGTGATTTATTTCAATGGAAATAGCATGTGCTTGCCTCCCAGCATGATCCCCCTGAAGTGTATTCACTGACAAACTGCCCAAGATGAAGTGAGATTATGTAAATTGTGCAAAATCCAGGATTTGAAATAAATGGGAACATTTTTCACAATGAACACTGAAAATGGTTCCTACTTTTATTTCAAGTCACTTTATGCCAAATGTTGGTTCAGTGGTCTGGTCACTCCTGAAGTATACCATTCCTTTTTGGAAAATGGGTGGTTACCTTGGTCTGTGTACTTTTATTTGGTAATGTTTGAGACCTGCAAATACTGATCTTGTTCCTTTGAATGACCAATTAAGAGCTGCAGGCTCTGAACCTCTCTCAGAATAGGACTTACTAACCTTGTCTTCACATGGAAAAAGGTGTTTGCGTGTTTTTTTGCCAACTTTTAAAAAAACACCCTTTTCTAGTGAAGACCTAGCCAGTGAAAGATAATTATAGTTTGTACTGAAGCCCTCTGTGCTTTAGTTGAGTCACTTAACATATCCTGCTGGTGCCCTGTTTATAGCATGCTTACACATCAATTTTAAATTTTTTACTAATAATTACAGAACATGTCACATGAATAAGAAATTGTTATAAGAAATTTCAATAGTATTCAAGCTGTATGAGAGGAACAGTCAACTCCATGTGGTGAAAATACTTAAGCATGGCTCATTCCGAACATTAGGCCACAATCAAATATCACACCTCTGAATTTATCTGCTATAGTTATAAGTAACTAATATTACTAAAACTGAAAGATTTTCAGTTTGTTTCCCCTCTTAACTGGAACTTTTACACAGTAACTAAGAATAAGAAAAACACTTGGGAAAATGTGATTGTAAACTCACAAATTAACAGGAAATCAGGGTTACGTGCATTATCTGAAACTGCTTATATTTTTAAATTAAAATTCAAGTTGATTATCCCTTTAAGATAACTGAAGCCCTACTACTTGTCATTTAATTATTATAGAAATGAATGTGAGATTGTATTTCCACAAAAACTTTAAAATAACAGGTTTTCTTTTAGCTGTTTGCGCTTGCCTTATGCCATACAGCTTTCACCACATGGAGAACGCTTGAAACCAATCTACCTTCTTAGAGATATTTCTGGTTTTATAACTTTTCCATATTTTTAGTAAAATACATGTTAATTGTTCTATTATCATAACTATCATCGTAATTAATGGAATGCCACAAATAATAATGAAAATACAGAAGGCATAGATTTGAGTTTCTGGCCTCTTGTATTCCCTTGTTAAGTGCATTAAGTGTATTTTTTATCATGTGTATGCCAAAAATATGTGGCATGACTGCTACAGGAATTACAACCCTGAATCTGCTGGCTCCCATGCACTCTCAAAATCCAAACTTGAATGAAGGAAGGAAAAATGTGAATGAATATAGTAGCAGATACAGGGAAAGGGTGGGGGAGTTGCAATCCTAAAATAAGCCCCCTCTGCAATTCTGAAATTCAGATTTAGAAAACTATTTAGATGTAAAACATTGGATAAACAAATTTCCAAATAGAAATTTTTGCTCTTTCCATAAATGGGATGTGCAGTGGTATGAAACTAATACAATCCTTGACAGATTCACACTCTTGCTTAGAGTTGGGGGGAGAAGGACCCAACTTCTCTTCTGCTACCCTTCCCCTCCAGCCATAGCACACGCAGAAACTTACCCTGCCTTTGCTGCTCCTGTGCATAGCAAGCCTCCAGCAGACATCTTAATACAGAGGGGAGCATAAAGCAATACAAGTATGAAGAGAGGAAAACTCAGACTGGGAAGAGCAAAACCAAGCAAACTAGAAGCTGAAAAATGTAAGAATCAACTGTGGGAGAAGCTTGCACCAAGATGAGCGGAGATTGATAAAGATATAGTGGGGAAATATCAGATTCTCTGCTCCATGGACTTCTAGTATTTGAGGCAATATTCTCTGACTGTGAAGGGAGTGCTTCCTTTCTTGCCAAGTGAAGGAGTAGCGTTGACAAGCTCTACTGGAGTCATGTCCAGCTTTCCTCGGTCTTCTAAGGATTATTGCAGTAATGTGTGCGCTCTTTAGAGATGAGGGGGGAATAGATTCTTCAAAGACTCCCAGAAAGGAACCTGGGGAGAATGTATAGAAAGATAGACTGAAACTAGGGGTTGGGCAAAGAAATGGCATAGAATCATGACTTACGTTGAAAGAATTACAGGAGAGAGCGAACAAAATCCAAAGGAGCCTAATGAGAGAGAAGCCAATTGCTTAATTTAGGATGTAGATATTACGCAATTATCTTTTTCCTCTTTTTAGGTTTCCTTCTCCTGTGATTTTTTTTGAAAGGAATTCCACTTAGTTATGGTTACCTCTGCATTTGTATGAACCAGTCTGTTGCCAACCTTTGTAATAGTCTTGGCACTGTTAAATGGTTTAACATGTTCCACCTCTGATGTTGTTGCACTTGGTAATATAGGTAAAGTGACTCATCTTTTTGGGGCATGAGTTTCTTGGCTAAAATGTAATCTTAGAAATTATGCCGTTAAAATGAGTGTTGGGAGTTCACACAATAGTATTTGCTCTTTGTCTGGAAGTTTGAGACCCACAAAGAACTATAAATTTGTTTAGAAATGAGAGCTTAGTTTATGGAGAATATAGCAAAGTCTGTATGAACTACACACAGGACAATGTTCTTTGTTAACAAGTGGATTAAGGCTTTTGGTCAAACGTTACTAAAGGAAGCAAATGCTCAATATTTTTCTGTGCCAGGTCTAAAAGAAGTACATTTGGAAAACCCTGAGTAAGTTGAGCTAGGTTTAGGAAGCCTCATCTCCAAGACATTTTGGCATATACCGATTTTATCACTGTTGTGCATAAAAGGAACACTGTTGTAAAAGGAAATTGTGTTTGAAGCGACAACTAAGTTCTGAATTTTTTAAAAAAATTTTTAACTGGCTGAATTGATTCATAAAAATTTAAAATGAGGCAGAGTTCTGGGATGGATTAAGATTTTTTCTTTAAATGGAGTAGTGAGTCCAGATTAAATAATGTTCACAACTAGTTAGAAAAATCCTATTAGCTTTCATTGCATGAAACTGTAAAGCACTACTCCTGGTAAATACTGCTTAGTGTAGAAAACTTAAGGTCTGCTTTTATTTCTTCATAGCTAGGTAGTATAGTTGATTACATTTTCACAAATATAAGAGGAATATCTGACTTCTAGCATAACTGCCATTGCTGTTGATTTGAAATAATACTATGAAGTGTTAAATGAGAATTTATTTTAAACATTAATGGTAGTCACCGTAAACAAACTCACAGCAAAACAAGCTTTCCTCTGGGTTGTGTGGAAGTGGTGGTTTCAACTAAAATTAAAACTAATTTGGCTCAGCTAATGACTATCCAGTACAAAACCACCATATTCCCAGTGTTTGGAAATTCATACGAAAAGAAGTTAAAAAGAAGGGGAAAAAATCCTTAGAATTGACAAGAGTGGGAGTAATTTTTGGCCCCAAAATGTTATTAATCGGCTGCTGATAGGTGAAACATGGCTCAATAGCAAGCGTTTTCCAAATTGGTTATCAATAGGAAAGTTTCCACGAGCTTTAAAACAAAAAACTTCCCCAACCAATATTTCAAAACTAACATTCCTCTCCAGTGTTTGCAACCCAAATGTTGCAGCCTTGTGATTGTGTATGAAAGTTGAACGTGGCACTGGCTAGAAACTTTTAAATCATAAAATGTAAGTAACTAGGCTATATTCATTATCCATATTGAGAAAAATACAAGTAGTAAACAATGGTATAAATAGTACATTAGATTTTGAGAACCAGAATTAATGTTGATATGCACAATTGCATCTTCAGTTTGTGTGCAGACTTACCATGGTTGCATATGGAAATACAAAACTTGCATGTGTGGTCAGTTTGCAGGCAAACTAAACATGCACACACCGAACTTTTAAAATCACACCTTCAAAATTGTTATAATAATGTATATTCGTGGAATTAGTGACATAAGGGATCATTAAAGGTTAAGTCATTTAATCTACAGCTGAATTGTACTTTTGAATTCAAAAAGATTATCGGTTTGCTCAGTTTAACTAGATGTGTGTGCAATGGTGACCTTTTGACACTTAACCATTTTTTTGTTGATTAAGATCTAAATCTGTGGCTAAAGAAGTGTGAAATATAGTAGCCCTTGAAATTTTTCATGTCAAAATGACCGGTAAATCTTCAATTCATCCATTGCACACTTCATTTTAAATTAGGCATAAATAGAGAATGCACAATTACCCAATACTAAGACTGATTTGACATCCATGTAAAAAGTAATAGAAAAATTGATAGATCCAAGTCTTGAATTGCATATATAATAAAAAAAAGTCCAAAAACGTAGCATTTTTTTCTAGTTTCAGTTTTGGCACTAGATTTTATCCTGGAGTTTTAAAATATTCTTCATCCTGTTCTTTTTCTATTAAGGTTAATGTTGAAGAAGGAAAATGCGGAAGTCGTCATTTGACAAGTTTTATAAATGAGAATTATTTGAAGCTCAGGAATAAGTGAAGCTGAAATTTGAAAAAAAAAAAAGAAAGTGAATGCATGCTAATTATCAGACCAGAAGTCCCACTTATAGAATATTGAGCAATTTGTGTGAAGTGGGGAAGATGAAAGAAGTCAGAATTTGAAACGGAAGAATGAAGAAAAGGAATAAAAATGAAGTTAAGATAAGAAGTAATCTGGAATCTGAAAGCACTACGCTAAGTAATTACTAGTCTGTTTATGTGTCCCTGTATATTTTGCTAAACATGCATGCATTATCTGTTTAATAGAGAAAGCATATGCAGGGTAAAGAAGTGCCTACCAGGGGAAAAAAAACTTCTTAAAATCTAGGCAGTTCTAATTTCAACTGCCCGGACACATAGTTGAGATGCAAATTTTACCATTTTTTTCACTGGAGCTTGTTTAGAGTTTAGATCACCCAGAAATTGTGTTCAAATTAGACTTTCAATATCTGCATGCAGGAATCCCGTTCTGCTTCCAGAAGCGGAAGTGCCCATGGGTCCGGCAAGTCTGCAAGGCACACTCCTGCAAGATCTCGATCCAAGGAGGACTCCAGGCGATCCAGATCAAAATCTAGATCCAGGTCTGAATCTAGGTGAGTTTACCTTCAACACAGACATGTCTGTCTGAATTTGTTTGACAGTGGTGGGGTGGAAACTATTCAAGCTAAGCCTGAATCTGGTACCAAAGGTTTAAAACAGACCTACAGAAGATTTGAATAAAAACAATCTTGTGCCATTTCAGTTGCTGTATGACATATAAAAATAAGTGTGAGATGTGAAGACTCTTGCTTTTCTTTCAAACTCAGGTATATCAAGTTAGGTCTTACTTATTTTTTTCTGGAAGATCTCCTGCTGTCTTTTCATGTACGGGCTCACCTCTTCATTTAGGGGATGTGTGTGTTATCAGTTTAACAAAATGTTTCCTGTCTCTCAAATATTATGCCATTTATAGTTAAATGTCGTCAAACTGCTAAATGGTCTGACTAAAACTCCTTCCCCTCTCAGCTTTCACTCTTGACTCTTATGATGTCATTGCACTAGTTCATCAGTCACCATAGCATCTTCCATGGCACATGGCCTGAATTCAAGATTTAAATACAAAAGCAGAGAAGGGAGACTGGGGGAGGTAGGTTTTACAAACTACACACCTTTCAGACTGTCTTAATACATTAAAAGGAATCTTTTTTTTTTAAAAGCACAATTCCCAATTTTTGTCTTTGTTTAATGTACATAAGGTTGGCTTATTGTACAGTGTTCTGATTCCCAATTTTTTAGTAGTAACCTGTTCAGAGGATCTGCTTGTATGTTCCCACCCAAAAAACGTGGAGCACGAGTTGCTCCTACTGATGATAAATATCCAGCTTGCTCTCAAGTGCATTAATACAGCCTCATCATATGTGCTTGCATAATACACTGACAAGTGTAAAGCAAGTGTTAACGTTAGTACAATAAACTGAAAAGATTATTTTTAAAGTTCCTTGAGAGCTTTGTAAGACTTATCAAAGACTGGGAGGGGGGAGTAACCTGTATATATTGCTGCTGTTTTAAGATGTAATTAGTGCCACATTAACATTGTTTGAGACGTATCGCCCTACAAAACAATCTGAGCTGCCAACTTTCTGCTGTCACTGGCAACAAAGCTCCTCTCAAGGAAAGTAGTTATGGTATGAGACATAACGTACTGTCATGGATTAAAAACTTAAACAGTAGGAATAAATTTGCAGCTTTCAGTATCACAGTGGCTTAACGGTACCCAACGGGACTATATGAGAAATTGGTGCTTCATAAATTAATTATTTAGAAAGGGCTGAACAGTAAACCTGCAAAACTTGTAAATAAGACTTGGGTGTATGAATAGGTACTGATCTACATATTCAATGCTAACAAATAGAAAAATAACTTTAACTACTCATACATGTTGCTAGGGTTCTAAATTTAATTGTAAACACTCGGGAAAGACTTGGGTGTCGCTGAGCAGAGGTGGTTTTCATTGAGCTGTTCACACATGCTTTTATACAGGAGAAAAAAGTTAGTGTTAGGCTGTATAAAGAATTCATAGAAAAAATACGGAAAACATGCCATTATGTATATCAGTGGTACACCTTTGCCTGGAATACTATTCTGGTGACCTTGCCACAAAAAACAAATGGAAAAAAGTTCAGAGAGGAGCAACAAAATGCTTAGGGGTGTGGAGAGGCTTTTGTATGAAGTTATTTCATTTCTTCTCTGAAGAGTCCAATAAGGGGACATGATAAATGTGTACAAAATAACGAATGGCATACAATAGTAAATCCTACATGCCTGTTTACACTTTACTGTAATAAAACAAGGGGGTATCAAATGAAATTGAAAAGCAAAATGAAAACTCCTCTTTACCCAGTTTATAATTAACCTGTGGAACTCATTGCCATGAGAGATCTGAGGACAACAGGAGGATTCAAAAATCATTGGATAAGAATATCAGTTAATTTGTATTTTGTTGTTCATTAATAAGAAGTAGCCAAATGTTGAAAGGAACTAATATAAATTTGGAGACTTACTGAGTTCTTATGGTTGATACTGCAGCTTTAATGTTGCCACAATATTAGCTTTTAATCTCGTGGCTTTTAAGGAAAATAAGAAATCAATAACTATTGAGCTTGGGAAGATCACAAGCGTTAATGGAATTTATAATCAGCCTACTGGCTTTACAGCATGTCCCCTCTCTCATTGGGAGCTTTTGACCACCGTGGCTTCATGAACTTAGAACAGAGGCACCTGTAATAAACTTTAAATGCCTTGAACTGGAAATACTCAGTTTTCAGAGTTTATGAACTCCACTGGCTTAACCATCTAACTTGAGTAGAATTACAGCCTTCTGTTAAGGTGTGCTTGGGAGCCAAGGTACCTACATTCCATTTCCAGCTTGGTCAGATTTTGAACGTGGTCATTGGCAAGTCATTTTAAATGTGATTCTGGTCAGAAACTAAACAGCCCTACAAACTTAGCTTTAGTTCTGAGAGCTAGACTGGGTTCTTTCTGACACACTTGTAGAAGAGAGAGGCGATAATCTGATAATGCACAAAGTGATAATTGTGCAATTTCATTGTCTTCGAATGGTGCTCTTTGACACCTGTATGAGCAAAATGCCTTCAGCTGGTTTGTACAAGCGTATGATTGGTGCTAAGGCCTTGTCTACACAAAATTAGATTAATTTAACTACATTGCTATGGGTTGTGAAATTTCATGCCCTGAGCATTGTGGTTAGGTTGACCCAACTCCAGTGTAGATATGGCTACAGTCTGTGAGATTAACTCTTATCAGTGGTTCTCAACGGGGGGACACATACACCTAGGGGTACACAGAGGTCTTCCGGGGTTATATCAGTTCATCTAGATATTTGCCTAGTTTTACAATAGGCTACATAAAAAGCACTAGCAAAATCTAAAAACTAATATTTCGTACAGACAAAATGAGAGAGCAGTTTTTCAGTAATAGTGTGCTGTGACATTTTTGTATTTGTCTGATTTTGTAAGCAAGTAGTTAAGTGAGGTGAAACTTAAGGTACACAATACAAATCAGACTCCTGAAAGGGATACAGTAGTTTGGAAAGGTTGAGAACTACATCAACAGAAGAACTTGTGGCTGTGCTGCTGCAGTGTAGACATGCCATTAGTAAACATTTCTGAGCACAGGATTTTTGGCTTTCTTGGCATTGCAGTGTGAGCAGAATAAAAGCAAAGTGGGTATACATCTGTTATAAGACAGGAGTTTTTCAGCTCAGTGGTCCATCTTGTCCAGTGATGTACAGCTCATTCTTTGAAGAGGGTTAACTCCATTGTTAATTATGGTCTGTGGGCCGGCATATATGTTTAGGATTAAATACTCTCTCGACCTGCAGAACTTCCAAAGATCAGGGTAGAATATGGCATTCATGTAGCAACTAGACCTCTAGTTACTAACCCTTATTTGTTCAGTACCTTATTCTCACATTCAGTGAGAAAGCATGCTCATAAATTTGACCACCATTATTTCTGCCCTTTGTTGCTTTCTCTAGTCTCCATTGTTTCTTGCCCTTTTCTGTTTCCCATCTTCTTTCCTCTGGATTTCCATCCCCGCAGCAACTTCTGAAACGCACCCCCATGTAGGATTCACTGCCTACCCTCTTCCCAGCTTCATGGACTAAATTGTGATCACATTTGTTAACATTAATGTGATAATGAGCTCTCAAATTAGTATCCCAATGAGACTAATTTAAAAATTGCTTCGAATTTAATTTGCAGAATGAATGTCATGTGGGTGGGTGATTGCCCAGTCCTGATCTATTCTGATATCCTGCCACAGACTGTGGACACTGCTAGATGCTTCAGAAGATGCAAAAAACCTGTTAAGGGAATTTCTTTCTAACCTGATAATTCATGGTTGGATTATGCCCTGAAGCATGATTTTTTTTTTTTTTTTTTTTTTCAAGGTGGCTGTAGCATATTCCCATTTGTAAGATTCTCCTCGGGTGGTTCAGCTTTGGGACATTTCTAGAAAAGCAGTCCTTTCTGGGACCACCTGAACTCTCCCTAGCAGTACTGAGTGTTCAGAGAAAGGGTTATGAAGTTGTGTGCTTCCCATCTACCTTGGCTTTTTTCCTCCTGTGGCAAGCTGCAGGTGGAGGGAACCGTTTTTTCCATGCCAAACTTTTTTCTTTGATTCCTTAAGAATTTTTTGTGGGTGAGACTTTAAATTATTTAAGTGATTTCTCTGGCCTTGTGTAGCTAGATTGCCATACTGGCTCTGAGACTCTGTTGCATCATGTATTTTCCGGATCTTAAAGATTCAGAGAACATCCCACTTTAAGCAGCACATCTTATGTCTGTGTTTTCTTGCTGTGAGATGCACACCCCTGCTGCCTAATGCCTCTCAAAAAGCTATTTCCTGAGCTGGTTTTTGACATGCCAGGTCTTCATACTTTGGGCATGTGAACATAGGCACACCTGGCTCCAGGCCTTCCTTATAGAGTTCTGATCTGTCTTGTGCTCAACCTTATTCTTCTGAGGGACAGGATAGAATGTAGTCTTCTTTTTGAAGCTCCCTGAAGTGGGAGACGCAGAATCCATGGCACTCAGAACTGGCAACTTTTGCTTGCTTCAGATTGGCTCAACAGTCTATGCATGTTTGTGGGGCACATTTGTTGCCAAATAAGAGACAGAGGAGACTGAGTCTGGTGTCAATGACTTCAAGGGTGTCTCCACCCTAGTAGGAGCCTTATGCTGACTCTGGATTCCTTGTTGCCAATTTATTTTAATTTAGCCAGAGGCTTTCTAGGCTAACTTCCATCAAGCACAGAAGCAAGAAGTAAAGTTTAGAAGGGCTTTGTGCCAGGTGACTCAAGTATCAGATCTACAAATTTTGATACAAAATTACTTTAAGACCCAGGCAGACTGCAAGGAGCTACAAAAGGATCTCTCAAAACTGGGTGACTGGGCAACAAAATGGCAGATGAAATGTAATGTTGATGATAAATGCAAAGTAATGCGCATTGGCAAGCATAATCCCAACTATACATATAAAACGATGGGGATCTCAAGAAGGAGATCTTGAAGTCATTGTGGATAGGTCTCTGAAAACATCCACTCAATGTGCAGCGGCAGTCAAAAAAGCGAAGAGAATGCTGGGAATAATTAAGAAAGGGATAGATAATAAGACAGAAAATATCATGTTGCCTCTATATAAATCCATCGTACTCCCACATCTTGAATACTGTGTGCAGATGTCCCCCCATCTCAAAAAAGATACATTGGAATTGGAAAAGGTTCAGAAAAGGGCAACAAAAATGATTAGGGGTATGAAATGGCTTCCATATGAAGAGAGATTAAGACTGGGACTTTTCAGCTTGGAAAAGGCTAAGGGAAGATATGATTGAGGTCTGTAAAATCATGACTGGTGTAGAGAAAGTAGATAAGGAAGTGTTCACTACTTCTCATAACACGAGCTAGGGGTCACCAAATGAAATTAAGAGGCAGCAGGTTTAAAACAAACAAAAGGAAGTATTTCTTCACACAGTGCACAGTCAGTCTGTAGAACTCCTTGCCACAGGATGTTATGAAGGCCAAGACCATAACCGGGTTCAAAAAATAAATAGATAAATTTGTGGAAGATAAGTCCATCAATGGCTATTAGCCAGGGTGGGCAGGAATGGTGTTCCTAGCCTCTGTTTGCCAGAAGCTGGGAATGAGCGACGGGATGGATCACTTGATGATTACCTGTTCTGTTCATTCTCTCTGGGGCACCTGGCATTGGCCACTGTCGGAAGACAGGATACTGGGCTAGATGGACTGTTGGTCTGACCAAGTAGGCCATTCTTATGTAAATCCACAACACTCAAGGAGTGGGCAGCACATGAGCAGATCAGAGGCCTTAATTTCAAAGGCACCTCTACCTCTTCCAGTGAATGCTGATCCCTGTTACTTCTGGCTCTCCCTTTCACAGTGCTGTTGCCTTGGTATTGATACCCCCTCTACAATCTGTACAGTGACTATTGCTCACTGTAGAAATCCATTGGGATCCCTCCTTTGTATCTGGAGAATTTACCAATCTCCTGAGTCATAATCATGGTTCTAGAGGGCTCTCGGTCAGCCTAGGGGTCATATAGTATGGACATGGAGGCTTTTTCTGGGTCATTCGGGCTTGGGCTTTGGCTTTTGGGCAGATGAGGAGTGGGATGTCAGTTTCTCTCCAACTCTAGTTGAGGCTTCTTCTCCAAGGCAATGCAGGTTTGTTGGGGAAACATTGATGTAGATGCCCTTTTCCTGTCCCCATTTACCTCCATGTTGTCAAGGATCTCCGTCAACTTTCTGGAGGCCAGAGGATCATAAGAACTTGATTTTTTTGTTCATCCTGTGAGAGGTAAAAGTACATTAAAATGCGGTCTCTGCCCCTAACTGGCGACATGATAATCTGTCAGATTCAAATGGAGAGGAAGCAGGCAGTGATTCCAAATGATCCTCTGCTACTGATGATGAAACTAAGTCTTCAGATTCTACAATCATGTCTACACCTTTGTCACTTCCTAATGACTGCAGACAATTTTGAGACTTGTTGGTATTGGTAGTGGCATCAGAACTGGAAGTCACCACAATCCAAGAGAAGACTCATCACCTGTTTGTCATATTGCATTGAAAGATGGCTCTGCTTGACAATGACAGCTTGTTGAACCTTGTTTGAGATACCAGACAACCTCAGCATCTGCACTGGTTGTCACCAAGAAGGCAGATTATTTGCACTACGTCCTGCAACAGGGATTCCACTATGCCTTTCCATACCTGATTCCTGGTTGTCTCAGCAGATATCAGTAATGTTAGGGGTTCAAGAGTTTCCCAGGGTGGACTTGATTTAAATCACTAGTCAGGAAGACTCGATTTAATCATGGATTTCTACATAAAAGTGCAGTCTTGTTGGTTTTTATAACCTTAATACATATTCTTCGCAACTCAGATAGAGATGTAGGTTTCATTTTTAGAAGGTACACACTGTACATTTTAAAGTGATTTATTTTGAAAACTTTTCAGATTAGTTTTACAGCTATATCAGAAAATGAATGATTGTTTGGTTATTTTATTTACCAAAGGTAATTGAAGCAGATAGTTCACCTCTGAGTGACTTCATATATATCTCCAATTCAACAGGTTAATCATTAATATTTGGAGGATTTTCTTGCCATGCTGTGTTAGGAGAACATCACCAGGCAGACATTTAAATTGTTTTAGTTAACTAAAACAACAATGTTATGTATTCTGGATTTTTTTCTTCATCAGAAAACATATATAATATTTTAACAAAACAAGCATATGAATTTTTGAATTTAGTTAAACCTTCAAGTTTTTTAAAATCAGGTTTGTTTTTGTTAAAATTGTTTAAAATACTTAAATGAAATATTTAAAAAAAAATTAACTGTCAGCCAGGTCAACATGAGAAATTTAAAATATTGGCTTCTGCAGCTAACTCAGTCGTCTTCACCTTCATTTTCCTGTTTGTTCATAATCTGGAAAAGAAAACCAAGTTTTCCTGCTTTTTCAGGTCCCAAATGATTTCTCAATTTGGAATTAATTATACCAAAGGAAGAAAATATTCTTTCTACACTGGCAGAAGAAGCTACTGCTGTTACAAGAGAGATTATCACTTCAACAGTCTCTGAATCCAAGTGCTTAACTGACTTCCACCAGTTCACTGGTGTGACTTTCTTTAAAACATCAGCAAACATATATTTCTTGAATGGTTCACCCTTAGCTCTGAAGTTTATTATAGTTGGCATTATGGGGGGATGATTGCTGGATGTCCATGTCATAGCCAACTCCTCTTCAGCAGTTAAGGTTTGACCCTGGTACCGAGTATTGAGAATATTTGCAAGACAATGAGTTGGAGACAGTGCTTGTCTCATTCATTTTTTTTTTAAGGCTTGTAATTTAACTCTGCCATTGCATATTTCTCTTTTTAAGATCTCACTCAGTTCTTTCCACATTTCAACAGCATCAGCAATCAAACAGCTATTTCCCTGCATTTTGTTCAAGGCTACTGAAATAGGCTTCAGGGTACTCAGCATGTGTTCAACATTTCTCTTAAGTCCAATGTTGAGAACTTTGGCTGTGACAGTGCCATCTATTTTTTTTCACAGTTTTGTTCACAAACTGTCATCAGATTAGGCTAGTTCTTGAAAACTCAAAACAGTTCACTATTGAGTTCCATTGCACGTCTTGTGGGAGAGTTAGCTTGGTTCCTTCCACCTTTTTCAGAGCAACTGCTGCAAAGTGGTTGTTACAGAAGTATTTTGCAATTTCAACAACATTAGCCTTTATTTCTGGAACACTGAAGTCTTTGGCTAGGAGGTGCATCAAATGAACACTGCAACCATATGTTATTAGCTTGGGACTCTCTTCACTCTCTCCTAAATTTTTTCTCACCTTGGATACATTTGCAGCATTGTCTGTGACCAAGCTGCATACTAGACATTTGAATTTTTTTTTTTCAGAGTTTGTTACAGCTTTTACTGCTACTTCTTGTAAGTATTCTGCTGTGTGTGCATTTCCTCATGTATCAATTGTTTCTCTAAGGAATTCATTCCCTTCTTCTGTTGTCACACAAGCACATACAACAGAATCATTGTGGACATTGCTCCACCCATCAAGACTCAGGTTAACAATTTTACCCTCTAGACCTTTTGCACACTGCTCAATTTCTCTTCCATACACTTTATCCAGCAATTTGCCTGCGACATCTGCTCTGTTGGGTGGACTGTATCCTGGTCTTAATGACTGAACCATGTTAATGAAGTGTGGGTTCTCGATCATACGGAAAGGAGAATTTGTTGCATAAACAAACTGGGCAGTTTTTTCATCAGTTACCTCTTTTTGTAATCAGCTGGTTCTTATCACAAACTTCTCTCTGGTTGTTTCTGGATGATGGAGACTTCTTCCTTTTTTGCGCTACGGGTGATATACTGTGGCTATGTGACATACATGATGTGACTGAAACACTATCATTGGCAGATAACTCTGAAACTATAGAAAACGATGGTGACCTTGAAGGTGGATAGTCTTCAGAATCCTGTATGTTGAGGATGGATTCTCCTAAACAAAATAAGTCAATGCAGTTATTTTATTTATTATTACCATACTGCTCATTTAGTATTCCTCATTGCATTCACTGACAATCAGTACTACTTTAAAGGTGAAATTATAAAAGGAAGATTTGCCTATTTCAGCTTTTTATTTTTTATCATAACTGCATCTAAAATGATAGTACCATAGAGTAACAATTATATTTTTTTTGCTCAAACATGAGAATTCAAGACTAGTCCAGAAGGAAGACAGGCAGTCCTTAAGAAAGAAGTATGAAATAAAAAAGTTTACCAACCTGAAGATCCTGCATTTTCAGACATGTTCCTTTCATCTTCAACGCAGCTTCTTCCTGAGAAGGAGCACTTCTCATGATGTTTCATTCGGGCAACCAGGCCTTGCATTTCTTTGTTGCACTGTTTGCATTTTGCACGCATGCCTGTCTTACCCACAGGTAGAGGAACTTCATTAAAATATTCCCAAACTGGGTCTCTTTTACGGCCTGCTGCCATTATAGGTTTTCCCTTCTAGTGAGAGAATAGTATGATAGATCTCAAATCAATGAAGGCTATACTCAGACCTCAAGACTTCTGGAATATGCTGCTCAACCAGTTTCACTTTTGTTTCTATTGCCTGTCTCTCCCTTCTCACATTTATCTCCAGACTTCTCCTTGTCCAGATCTATTCCGCCCCCAACAATTTTAGAAAGAGGTAAGGGATTGACTCTGTGTACATACATTTGTAGAGGGACAATAGGGTTGAGGTCTTCTATTTCTCACCTCTATATATTATTTATTTATTTAAAAATATTTTTGCTGTTAACAAGTATGTTATCTCTGGAGACACAAATTTGCAGTTTGAGAACTGCAAAACTAAGCGTCTCTGATAGTGCTCAGTCTAGAAGATACCGAGTCCCATTGGGTAGATAGAAAGATTAACCTAAATAATCTATACAGAAGCCCCTGGAACCCCATAACATTGGGTCCCTAATTCATGAACTATTGGAACTCATTTACAAACCTTTCTTAAACAGTACAATAATATATTATCTCATACTATAGAATTAGAATTTATAATCCCGATTCCATGATGAGATACATTATAGCTCAAAGATATCTTAATTAAAATTCTCTTTAGGTAGGTTTTTCCTCAAAAAGCATTTTATCAAAAAAATCCAATTTAAATCAAAAAATTCAGATTTGATTTTAAAAAAAAATCATCATTGATTTTTATCCACCTGTTTCTGACAGATGCCAGGAAGCTTGACTTGGCATTCTCCATGTCACCAGTGATTAAGGTATTTTGATATCAGGTTTGGGATCATGTATTCCCTTTTTTTGACCCATCTTCCCAGTGCCCATTAAGACTGTAACTGATGGGTCACTCTGTTCCAGGGCATGCACTCCATGCTTTCTGGATACCATCAGATAAGTCAGAACTGTGACATTGGGCATTGTCAACTGAGCTTAGATCAAGTTGTCTTGCTTGTTGGTTTAGTCACAAGCCAGCATAGGAAACCTTCCTTTTTTTTTTAATGGCAAGCTTTGCCTAGAAATAAAACTCAAAAGAAGGACTAGATCTGCAGCACCATCTAAGGGGTTGCTCCAACTTGAACAAAGTTAGCTCTCTTCTCCCCCCTCCATTGTCTTTTGGATGAAGGGTATTACTTCTAGAATCTATCTCCATTACCCCTTCACCAGAAGTCTCTGCAGCTGAGGAGTATAAAGTCACTTGAAACAGGTGAAGTTTGGCTCATTTTTTTCAACATTGATCCGGTTTCAAATTTGACAGGTTGCCCAGTAGTCTAGACCGATTTTGCATTTCCTTTAGTCCCTTCTTGTCCCCTGTCCTTTTGGAGATTGCATATTCCCTTTTGTGACTCAAACAGAGACTACTTTGAAGAGAGGTTGACCATCAATTTCTATTCTTCAAGGACGTTTCTCATCTACAAATTTCTTAAACATCGCTGTTGAGGGGTCAAGTAAGGTAATATGCTGAATCCTATGTTAGTCAGCGTAGACATGGACAGGTTGTGGTCAGCACTATATTAAGCTAATTCCCTGCTTAGTTAAGGTCTAACACAAGACAAAACTCAAGGAATGTTACCTGGCTTCATCACCCAACTTCCCCTTTTAGTTAACGGCTCTACTGTCTTAAGAGCTCTAGAAGGTTTAATGGAAGGAATTAAAGCAGATTGGGATTGCACAGCTTCTTATGATCTCTGAATATTCAATGCTGAAAGAGGGCCTTTGCACTGTCCCAACAAGCACTGCTTTTCTAGAAAGGTTCCAGAAGCTCAATTGCACAGGGGGTCCCTACCACGAGTGTGACTGTACAATGGCAACAGTCAAAACTACGATTAGTGGTGAGTTTTAATAGCTAGAGTAACTGGATTTTCTCATACTCAATATAAATGTCTAATCTTTTTCAACTCCCACTTAGCTCTTTATCTTAATGCCTTTTGGCCAAGTGCTGCATGGTTTTATACTGTGATGATTATTTCCTTACAGTTCTTAAAGTAGTTGTTTTTCAGCTTCATTAAGTAGCCTCTTGTATTGAGGATAAATAGGAGTACCTGGCTTATCTGTCAATGTTTTGTAAACCTCTTTCATGTCCCCTCTGGAAATGAACAATGGTCATCTCCCCAGTCTTGCCTCATTTTAAAAAACAAAACAAAAAAAACCTTTCTGTGTTTGCAGTCATATTTGTGTCTCATATCTCTGGTCCCCTTCTTTGTTGTATCTTTGTCTAAGAAGGTGCCATTTTCCCCCTCTTCTTTTTGTGGAAACATTCGTTCATCTTTTGGAATTAGATTATGCATGAACTGCTTCAAATCAACAATTATGAATGACTGGACAACGGGGTTGAAATGGAGTTTGAAATTCTGTTTTTGCAATGGAAATTATATGGGGGCCTGCTATAGTGATGAATACCCTAAAGTAATCTAATCTGACTGTAAAGATTGAGTTGAGAAACTTGAGAACTGGTGATGAAATAGGTACGTGTATTGCCCTACAAGATGTAGTACAACATGATTTTTAAGTTACCCATTTTCTATTTATAGGTAATTTTTATTTGATTTCCTCATGTTAATGTGTAGTTGCAACATGGTAACCCGTCAGAAGTAACTTAGTTCTTTCTCTGCACAGATCTAGGTCAAGGAGGAGTTCTCGTAGACACTATACAAGATCACGCTCTCGTTCCCGCTCTCACAGGAGGTCCCGGAGCAGGTCTTACAGTCGGGATTATCGACGACGACACAGTCACAGCCATTCCCCTATGTCTACTCGTAGGCGTCATGTTGGAAACAGGGTAAGACTGTTACTTTAACACATTGGGGTTGTTAAATTTAGCTGTTTGTGGGTTTATTGCAATTTTCAATCTGTTTGTCCTCCCCCTTGAACTAAGGAATCTATAAAAGCAATCCGCTTCCATATCTTCTCAGATTTGGAAACTAAATTTATTTTTGTGGTGTACTACATTAATAAAAATTCACAGTGAAACATGAGAAGTTTGTTTGTAACTATAAATTACCACATTTTAAATGTTACATTATGATGATTTGAATAATTTGTGGAAGAAAATTGTGATCTCAGGTATTTGTAAGTTTTGTTTTCTGTGTGTTTTGTTTACTATGAGGGGGTAACTCAGACTTCAGTACATTAATGTTTGGATATTCCTTATTTGATCACATTTGAGCTTGTAATTTTTAAAGTTTCACAGTGCTTACAGTAACTTAAGGTGCCTGTTCACTGAAAGTTGTACGTTAATGTAGACATTTTTCTAAACAAATGTTAATTGACTATTAACACACAGTCAATTAAATTGAGATGGTAGTTCTCTCTTAAACAGGTCTGATTGACAATTACCTTTTGTGTGTAGGTTTCAAAATTAATCATCTAGATTTGTTGTATCAGTCTCTTGAAATACACAGCATTTTGTCATAGATTCAGATACCTTAAACCCTGAAGCTTTCTATTAAAATCTTTTAAAGGGTACAGTCAAAGTTGGTAGGCCCTTTAATTTATCTGCCTTGTTTACAAAGTCCATATAATTTTTGTTGCCAAACAAATGCTTTTTTTCTTTTACTTAAAAAAAGCTACCAATACAGTCCTGACTCAAGAACATCCCTACAATAACAAATAAGTGTACATACCCACTTGAGATAAAATATTCAGTAAAGAAATAGGCTTCATTTTTGAGTTTCCAAAGTTTCCTAATCAGGAGGACACTTGGAGGGAAGGTTGGGGAATGAAAACTGCCTTGATGTCTTCAATAAACAAAAACAAATTAGCTAGACTAAAAAGTCATGTTCATTCTCAACTGTCTAAAATGCGGAATAAAATAAATGCCAAACTACTCCAATATAGAGGTGCTCGCAGACCAATATACAGATATTTGTATTCACCAGCCAGCACCCTTTTCTGTGGCTAGACTATTGGGCGCTTCCAGACAGTACCCACTTCTGGAAATAAAGTTGTGATGCCACTACAAAGATTGGCATGGGAATTGTGTGCTCCTCTTGTGGTGAGAAATGCAAAACATGTTTTTGTGAAAGCTAAGTCTGAAGATTTGTTCCTAACACATGTCTGTTGTAAGTAAAACTAGCTTCTTAGATAGCAGTAGATTTTTATCTGTCTTGAAGTCATGCCAAATCAACGCATCTTTATAAAGTCACTGCATTACTGAAAGTTTGAAAAGAGAAGCTTTTTTTTATTCTTCTAGGCAAATCCTGACCCAAACTGTT
>NW_020665187.1:4497276-4504640 GCF_002925995.2 Terrapene triunguis | reverse complement strand
GGTGGGGGGAGGAATCGCAGCTGGAGCCGGGATCTTTGATGCAATCCTGCGTATGGACAAAGTCCTGTTTCCCCCGAGGCAGCAGGAATCAAACAGCGGGAGGCTGGTGCTTTGCTCCCATCCCAAGCCCCTTCCCAGCCCGTGCTGTGCCCAAAAGCTCTCATGCTCTCCAGGCTGTTCTCAGGGCCATGTTCCTGTGCTTTTTCTGCTGCTTCTCTTCAGGTAGCCACAGCTCCATCCAAATGATCCCCAGCCCTCTGGGTTTGCATTCAGACCCCCCTTGGGGGCCCCTCGTCCCCATAGCTCAGATTCCTGACTGGCTGGTGCTTTGGGTGGTGGCTCTTGTGGTTTTGCCTCTCTCGTGCCATAAAGGAGCTTAATTGCTTCTCATGTTTATCTCGCATGCACTCCCTGGACCCAATTATCCAAAGAGCTCACTCTGCTGCCCTTTAGGCCCCGAACCCTGGGGCCCTGAGCACTGGGAGGTGAGCTCTTTGGAAGCCCTGCCCCCCCCAGTTAGCAGGGCTCCAGACTGGGCTGGCGGGGAGGGCAGGGGGCTTTGCAGGGCGTCTGCAGGACAGAGAGGACGAGGCTGCAGCCGACGGGCCAGGGCCCGCCGGCTCCGGCTCCGTTCCGCAGCTGGAATTGTTTGGAATAGAAGGGATTAGATTTCTGAGCTGGGCTAAGTCCCAGCAGCCCCCACCCTGCTGCCAGCGCTCCCCACTGTGGGGATCAGAGATGGGGGCCTGGACACGTGGGCCTCTGTGTCTCCCCATTGTGCCGCAAACCCAGGAGCTAATGGCTCCAGCGGGGCTGCTCAAGGCCTGGGTCGTCCCTTCCCAGGCATTTTATCCCATGCTGCCAACCGAGCCCCGGAGAGACTTGGCTTCTCTCCTGGGCCTGGAAAGAAGCTGCCAGCCCTGCCCACCCACAGCAGCCCCCCTCTATGCCCGCCTGGCACCCTCCCAGGCCACCCGGGGCATGACCCCCCCAAACGCTATCTTTGCTCAGTGTGTGTGTGTGTGTGTGTGTCCGAGGATCCCCTCTGGACCCATGTGAGAGCCCCCGCATGTCTGTGTGCCGCTCTCCTCCATGCCCGCTCAGGGAGCCCCTTGGCTCTCCACACCCCCCATGCCACACCCCATGGAGTGTCACGGAGTTTGGGGGAGACAAGGCCCTGCACCCCCGGCTTCCTGCGATTCACCACGACTCTCAGCCAGCCAGTAAAGCAGAAGGTTTATTTAGACGACAGGAATACAGTCCAAGACACGTCTTGCAGGTACAGACAACTGGACCCCTCAGGCGGGTCCAGCTTGGGGGGCCAGGGGAGGCCAGGAGGTCTATCTGGGCTCCCCTCCGTTTCCCCAGCCAGCTCCAAACCGACTCTCCAGCCCCTCCTCTCCCTTTGTCTCTTCCTCGGCCAGGAGGCCACCTGATCCCTTTGCTCTCCAACACCTTCAGTTGGCACCTTTGCAGAGGAGGGGCCCAGGCCATCAGTTGCCAGGAGACAGGGTGTCGGCCATTCTCTGTGCAGACACCATCACACTGGCCCTCTAGGGCCCTGCAACAATCACCCCCCCCACACACACACTAGAGAAATGCATAGGGGAAACTGAGGCACCCACCCAGCACTCAGAGAAAACATTAAGAACATTCCCACTTGGTCACACAGAGTATCCCCCCGGCCCACCTGGAGAGTCAGCCCTCGCTCCTCCAGAGCTTCTCCCCCATGCCAGGACCCTGCCCACCCTGTGCCTGCCCCCTGCCTGCTCCCTTCCCACCCTGTGCCCACCTAATGCCAGCCCCCTGCCCACCCTGTGCCTGCCCTGCTCTCTGACCCCGCAGCCTCTCTCCCGCAGAGTCCTACTCGGTGGCAGGCAGTGATGGCAGCATCTCGGCCTCGGTGGCCTCCAGCCAGCCCCAGCCCTCGTCCGGCTCCGCGCCCAGCTCGCCCGGCTCCCGGCGCTCCGTCAGCACCCTCAAGAAGTGGCTGACCACCCCAGTGCGCAAGTTGAGCACCGGCAGCCTGGCCAAGGGCGAGCGGAAGCCGGAGGGTCGGCCCCGGCGTGGGGGCGAGGGCAGGCGGCACGGCCGGCAGGAGGAGAGGAAAAGCATCGACCTGGGGCTGCTGGGCAAGGCCGACGAGCCCCTCGCTGCCCTCCGGGAGCCCAAGGGCACGGTGAGAGCATTGGGGGTGGGGCCGGGCACTGCCATGGGGGGGCTGGGTTCCCGGGGGCCGGGCACTGCCATGGGGGGCTGGGTTCCCGAGGGCCGGGCACTGCCATGGGGCGCTGGGTTCCCGGGGGCTGGGCACTGCCATGGGAGGGCTGGGTTCCTGGGGCCGGGCACTGCCATGGGGGGGCTGGGTTCCCGGGGGCTGGGCACTGCCATGGGAGTGCTCTGGGTTAGCAGTTCCAGGGGTGGCACAGGGAGCTGGTGATGTGTCAGGACACACCCAGCGCCCACAATCTGCTCCCTAATTTGGGCTGCCCCTGCCCTGGGGGGCCTTGAGGCTCTGGCTGGGAAAACAGCCTCATGAATTCAGTTTCCCCTGGAAAACGGGGGATCCGCCATGGGGGGCACCTGATGCCCTGAGGGAGAGTGAGGGCTGCGGGGGGTGGAGATCAGGGGCAGGGGGTATAGACACCCCATCCTGCTCCAGGGCAAACTGAGCCTCTCGAGCGCCCTCCCCCCCCAGCACAGCTGCAGCCTTAGCCCCCGTCTGACCCCCCCCTCGGCGTGTTGCAGGAATCGGGCCCCTCGGGGGGCGAGCGGCTGCCGGGCCTGGCTCTGCTGTGCAGTCTGCTGGAGGGGGGCGCCACGGAGGCAAACACACAGGTGAGGAGGGGGCATTGGGGCGGGCGCCGCGGGAGACCCCCCCCCTTTTCCCCCTGGGCCCAGGTCATCCTCACTGCCCCTGGCTCTGCCCGGGTGCTGTGTTGGGGCTAGATGCCCCCTCCCAGCCCCAGATCCTGCCCCACTGGTACCAAGGGTGGCTGGGAGTTGGGGCACAGAGAAGCAGCGCTCAGGCCAGCCCCTGGCGGGGTTCGCTGTGGGGATTGACTCCGGTGGGGGTCCTTGGGGGATTTGACTCCCAGGAGTCCCGGTCCCTGGGGCGTTTAACCCTTGCAGGGCCTGACCCCGCCACTGGCTGGGACCCGGCAGGACTTCCCCACTACTGCACACGCTGGAGGGACCCACTCCAGCTAGCGGGGTCTGCCCGGGGCTGGGGGGCAGGAGCAGGGACCGGGAGCTCTGGGATGCTCCTGGGGGCGCGATGCCCGAGGCAGGTCTGCTGCCCACCTCCCCGCCCCGTGACTGTGCCCCGGCCCCCAAGCTATGGGGTCTTGGTTCCCAGGGCATCTCATGCACGGCCTGCAGTTACTATGGTAACTGCATCTCTGGCCATTTGGGGTCCCTGAGATCCCAACCCACGTCTCCCCAAAGCAGAGGAGTCCCCTCGGCAACCCCCCTCCCCGTGCACACCCAGACACGCCCCATGCACACCCAGACACTCCCCCCACACCCCGCGCACCCCCCCCCCCGTGCACACGCAGACCCTCCCCTCACAGCCTGTGCACACCCAGACACGCCCCATGCACACCCAGACACGCCTCACGCACACCCTGTGCACACGCAGACACACACACCCCGTGCACACGCAGACACACACACCCCGTGCACACGCAGACACGTCCCATGCACACCCTGTGCACACTCAGATACTCCCCCCAAACCCTGTGCACACGCAGACACACCCCATGCACACCCCTTTGCACACACATATGTGTCACGGAGTCCCTGGGCGATGCTCTGGAACTGCTCCCCACAAAGCCAGTCAGGACTTTGGGGAGCCTCCTCTCCCTTGGAGCAGACTGTCTTCAGGGCAAGAAGCTCACACGGCTTCACCTCCTGGGTCTGACCTTGGAGCATTCAGCATATGCCCCTCCGTGCGCTTCCCACAGCGAGTCCGCCCCGGCGGGGTCCTGGTATTTTTTCAGGTATTTAAAAGGGTGTCATAAGGAGGAGGGAGAAAACTTGTTCACCTTAGCCTCTAAGGATAGAACAAGAAGCAATGGGCTTAAACTGCAGCAAGGGAGGTCTAGGTTGGACATTAGGAAAAAGTTCCTAACTGTCAGGATGGTTAAACACTGGAATAAATTGCCTAGGGAGATTGTGGAATCTCCATCTCTGGAGATATTTAAGAGTAGGTTAGATAAATGTCTATCCGGGATGGTCTAGACAGTATTTGGTCCTGCCATGCGGGCAGGGGACTGGACTCGATGACCTCTCGAGGTCCCTTCCAGTCCTAGAATCTATGAATCTATGAAAAAGCCTAAGGGTTCTGCACCCCCCACTCCGCAGTCAGACGTGACTCTTAGCCAGCCAGTAAAACAGAGGTTTATTAGACGACAGGAACATGGTCTAAAACAGAGCTTGTAGGTCCAGCGAACGGGTCCCCTCCGCCGGGTCCATTCCGGGGCCCAGCGAGGCAGACCCACGTCTGCCCTCCCCTCCAGTCCCCAGCTAGCTCCAAACTCCCACCCCCGTCCAGTCCCTCCTTCTCTGGGCTTTGTCTCTTTCCCGGGCCAGGAGGCCACCTGATCTCTTTGTCTCGAACACCTTCAGTTGGCACCTTTGCAGAGGAGGGGCCCAGGCCATCAGTTGCCAGGAGACAGAGTGTCGGGCATTTATGTACCCTGGCCCTTTGCTCTGCAGCAACCATACACCCTTATCCCACCCCCTAGAGACTTAAGAACTGCATAGGGGAAACTGAGGGAAACATTAAGAACAGTCCCACTTCGTCACATCATGCACAGACAGGCCCCGCACACACGCCATTGCACACACAGATGTGCCCCCACTTGCACACAGGTGCTCCAAGCAGACACACTCCTGTGCACTCGCATTCACATGGGAGGTGCCCCCCGCCCCGTCCTGGCTCTCGGGGGAAGTGACTGGCGGGCTCAGCAACTGGGGTGCTGGGGGGAGGGTCTCCCAGGGCTCTTTGCCCAGCAGCCTCGAGGCCCGTTGCCAATGCCTGGGTGGGAGTGGGCAGGGCTGCTCCATGCCCCCTAACTGTGTCTCCCCTCCCCCTGGCAGGGCCCCAGCCCCCTTCATATCCCCAGTGACCCCCAAGGCCTGGCCCCCCCTGAAGAGCTCCCTGGGCAACCCCCGGAAGAGATAACGAGTGAGGAGGAGAGAAAGAGTGCCTTAGAAAAGAGTATGTAAGTGGAGCCGCTGCGCCCGCGGGACAGGGCTAGGGGTGCCAGGGATGGGGGTTCCTGACTGGGAGGTGCCAGGGGTCAGGGATGGGGGTTCCTGGGGGGGAGGTGCCAGGGGGCATGGATCGGGTTCCTGGATGGGAGTGCAAGGGGGCATGGATGGGGGTTCCTGGGGGGAGGTGCCAGGGGTCAGGGATGGGGGTTCCTGGGGGGAGGTACCAAGGGGTAGGGATGGAGGTTCCTGGGGGGAGTTGCCAGGGGTCAGGGATGAGGGTTCCTGGGGGGAGGTGCCAGGGGTAGGGACGGGGGTTCCTGGGTGGGGGGTACCAGCGGGCAGGGGCAGGGCTGTGGGTGCCAGGGGCAGGGCTGGGGAGTCCTGGGGCGCTTGGAGCAGAGGCTGCGTTCCCAGCACTGCAGGGCTTTGCTAGGGACGGATCCTGGGGCTGGGGGCGACCTGGACCCTAGGTCCCTCCCCGGCATCGCTCTGGGCTTGAGCTGGGAGGGGGCCGAGGCGTCTCCTGCTGGCAGCCGAGGGGGGGACGGGGAGGATGGATGTGGGGGGGTCTCACAAGGGGCTGCGTCCCCTCCCCGCTTTCAGACGTGGCCGTTCCCTCCCGTGGGCAGGTTCGTCCTCACGGAGCTCGTGGAGACGGAGAAGATGTACGTGGAGGACCTGGGCCAGATAGTGGAGGTGTGAACCCCCCCAGAACCCCCCTCCCCAGACAGCCCCCAGCCCCCAGGCTCCCCTCCCCCAACAGCCCCCTGCTTCCTGGGCTCCTCTCCCCAGACAGCCACCAGCCTAGGGACCCCTTCCCAGGCAGCACCCCCACCCCAGGGCCCCCTCCCCCGACAGCCACCAGCCCTAGGGCCCCCCTCCCTGGGCAGCCCCCCACAGCAAGCAGCAGGCCCAGTCCTAGAGCCCCCCCGGGTAGCCCCCCCGACCCCTCCCTCAGCCCCGAGCTCTGCCCCGGGAACACGGCCCCTCCCTGGGGTGAGTAGATGATTCTCCCTTGGCCCAGCACCTCCCACTGGGGGCCTGCTCCCCCACACCGGGAACCCCGCTCCCCCTGCCCCAGTCTGGGCAGCAGCAGAGCCCCACCCCGTGTGCCCCACGGCGGCAGCTCCCCGCTAACCCGCCCCTCCTGCCCCCAGGGCTACATGGCAACCATGCGTGCCCGGGGCGTGCCCGAGGACATGGAGGGCAAGGACAAGATCATCTTCGGGAACATCCACCAGATCTACGACTGGCACAAGGAGTGAGTCGGGGGATGGGACGCCCCCCCAGCCCCCCTCCCCCTGCGTAGGTCCCAGGGACACCCCCCCCAACGCTTTGTCCCAGGGGCTGGGTCTCCCTGTGCTGCCAGGGCCAGGCCGGCTGCCTCCACCACCCACGTATAGGTCAGGGGGGCACACAGATATACCCCTAAGAGATCTCTGCAGCGCCCCCCCCTTCTGCCCGCTGCAGGGGGGTGCCCGGGCTCTGGCAGGATCAGGGAGACCAGGATCAGAGCCGTCTGGTGCCCTGCTCTGCCCTCTCCCAGATGTGGTCCCTTGTGGTGCACCTGTGCCAGGCCGCGCGCTGGGCCCCTGGCACACCCAGCTGCCTGGGGGGTTGGGGGGGGCCTGGGTCAGTGGGGGTCTGCCCCATGGTTCTCAGCCCTCTCTGCCCCCCCCCAGTTACTTCCTTAAAGAGCTGGAGAAATGTCTGCACAACCCGGACCTGCTGGCGCAGCTCTTTATAAAACACGTGAGTCCTGGGCGTCGCTGCATGTGCCCTGCCTCGCCAGCCTGCCCCTGGCCCCGCCCCCACCCTGCCCCCAGGCCCCGCCCCACCCCCAGCCCTGCCTCGCCCACCTGCCCCAGGCCCCGCCCCACCCCCCAGCCCTGCCTCGCCAGCCTGCCCCTGGCCCCGCCCCCACCCTGCCCCCAGGCCCCGCCCCACCCCCAGCCCTGCCTCGCCCACCTGCCCCAGGCCCCGCCCCACCCCCCAGCCCTGCCTCGCCAGCCTGCCCCTGGCCCCGCCCCCACCCTGCCCCCAGGCCCCGCCCCACCCCCAGCCCTGCCTCGCCCACCTGCCCCAGGCCCCGCCCCACCCCCCAGCCCTGCCTCGCCAGCCTGCCCCTGGCCCCGCCCCCACCC
>NW_020665187.1:4492937-4497176 GCF_002925995.2 Terrapene triunguis | reverse complement strand
TGCCCCCAGGTCCCACCATGCCACAAGGACCCACCTCATCACACCCCAGGGCTCTGCCCCACGCAGGCCCTGCCCTCTCATGACTTGCTTACTCTACCCCACCCCTCCGCCTCGCCGTGCCGTGGGGCCCAGATCCTGCCCTGTCACACCAAGGGAGCCCCACCCCACCCACGCCACATGGCTTCTGCCCCTCCCACAGGTCTTGCCACGAGGACCCCGCCCCACCATGCCCCGCCCCTCATGCAGTGAGGGCCGCACCCCTGATCTATGCTGCCCCCCTGCCTCCTCCCCCACATCTCGAGGGCCCTGCACCGTGGGGCTGGCTGCCATATGGTGCTGCACGGGCCCTGCCACCTCTCCTGTGGTCACGTAACTGCTGGGCATACCGGCTCCGCTGGGGGCTGCTGCAGGTCCCAGCGGGCATCAGCCACCCCCCTGCGAGGATAGACGCGGGAGCATGTTCCAGCGTGTATTAGCGTGTGGTCGCATGGGCTGGCACGTGTTGGGGCCTGTGCGCATGTGTGGGGCATGTTGTGGCGTGCACTGGCGTGTGCAGGCGTGTGCCTGGGACCATTGTCACCTGCCCCCCGTTCCCTTCCAGGAGCGCCGTTTGCACATGTACGTCGTTTACTGCCAGAACAAACCCAAATCGGAGCACATTGTCTCTGAGTACATCGACTCCTATTTTGAGGTGAGGGGACCCTGGCTTCCCCATCCGGCCCCTCTATGACCCCCCCCCGGTGGGACTCTGGTGACCCCCCCCCCCCCCCCCCCACTCCCCCCCCTGCACCCTGCCCCATCCGCCCCCCCCTCGCTCCCCAGTTCCCCCTGTCTGACCCCCCTCTTGCTGTCCTGCCTCACCCCTTCCAACCCCCCCCAACCTCACTCCCCCAGCCAGGATCCCACCTCACTCCATCCAACCCCCCCTCGCTCCCTGAGCTGGGACCCCACCTCATCCCATCCAACCCCCACCGCTTCCCGGCTCGTCTGACCCCCACACACACTTACTGCCCCAGCCAGAACCCCAGTTTGCCCCATCTGCCCCCCACCCTGGCTGGACCCTCCTGGAGGTGGGCGGGACCGGGCCAGTGGGGAGCACGAGGGGGCCAATGTGCTGCCTCTGTTTCCCCAGGAGCTGAAGCAGGAGCTGGGCCACAGGCTGCAGCTCAATGACTTGCTGATCAAGCCGGTGCAGAGGATAATGAAATACCAGCTGCTGCTCAAGGTGAGAAAAGTCTGCCAGGGCCAGCCGCGCTCCGCCCCAGAGCCAGCCGCCCACACCGGGCTGCCCAGGGCCAGAGGCGTTCCGCCCCAGAGCCAACTGCCCACACCAGGCTGCCCAGGGCTGGGGATGCTCCGCCCCAGAGCCATCCCAACATCTCTGCGATGCCCCTCAACCCCGACCCACAGCCCCCTGCTAGCCCCGCTGCTAGCCCTGGCTTCTTGGGAGCGTAAACACCTGCTCTGGGTTCTGCTGAAGGCTTGGTGTAAAAAGCAGCGAACCCAGCGTCTTGGGGACCCGGCCCTGTGAGCCAAGTGGAACAGGGTGGCTCTGAACCAGGCTCCCAGCCCTAGCGTCCTGCCCTGGCACACTGCCAGGGGGCACGAGCCATCTGCTTCTTCCTCCTGCCCTGTCCATGTTAGGAGGGACGCCATCTGCTTGGGGGTTAATTGGGGCCATTGCCAGCCCCTTGGGGGGGTCGGGGCACCCCCTTTCCCATCCCTCAGTCCTGTTTTCTCTTGCGTCCCAGGATTTCCTGAAGTACTACAGCAAGGCCGGGATGGACACGGAGCAGCTGGAGGTAGGGCCGGCGAGAGCCGGGAGCTGGGGGGCGCCCGGCCCATAAGCCTCTGCCCAGGGCAAGGCCCCACTGGGCTGGGGGTCGCCTTCTGAAAATGGACCATCCCAGTCCTGTAGTATTGTCGGGGGGATTGGGCAGCGTTTCCATGGGGACAGGGTGAGGTTGCCAGGGGGCAGCAGGCAGCGTTTCCATGGGAACTGGGGGACCACGGGGCAGCATCTCCATGGGGACCAGGAGGGCAGTGGTCAGCTTTTACGTGGGGACCAGAAAGGGCACGGGGCAGCGTCTCCGTGGGGATTGGAGGGGGCAAGGGGCAACGTCTCCGTGGGGACCGGAGGGGGCACGGGGCAGCGTCTCCGTGGGGACCGGAGGGGGCAAGGGGCAACGTCTCCGTAGGGACCGGAGGGAGCACGGGGCAGCGTCTCCGTGGGGACCGGAGGGGGCAAGGGGCAATGTCTCCATAGGGACCGGAGGGGGCAAGGGGCAACGTCTCCGTGGGGACCGGAGGGGGCAAGGGGCAACGTCTCCGTGGGGACCGGAGGGAGCAAGGGGCAACGTCTCCGTGGGGACCGGAGGGGGCACGGGGCAGTGTCTACGTGGGGACCGGAGGGGACAAGGGGCAATGTCTCCGTAGGGACCGGAGGGGGCACGGGGCAGCGTCTCCATGGGGACCGGAGCGGGTGTTTGCCAGGGAGGTTCATCCTGGGGTTGGTTCAGTTCCCATTGGGAAAATGAAAGCAACTGGGTCATTACATGGGCAGTGGGGGGGGGCCCGAGTCTGGGGATAACCCACCCAACTCTGCCAGTGCCCCTCACTCCTGACTTGCAGCCCCAAGTATCTGCAGCTCCTGCCCCCCAGGGCGCACGGGGCCCAGGGCCTCCCCCCGGCTATCACCCCCCCTTGCCTCGCAGAAAGCCGTGGAGGTGATGTGCTTCGTGCCCAAGCGCTGCAACGACATGATGAACGTGGGGCGGCTGCAGGGGTTTGAGGTAGGAGTTGGGGGGCGGGGGGGGGCTCCAATCAACCGTCTCCCCCCCACGCGTAGGCCCTGTGCTGGGGCAGCCTTTGCTCCCGCTGCAGGGGGATGGAGTAGGGTCTGCTATCAGCCTGCCATGGCCCCCCCAGGGGCACTTGAGGACCCGGGGATGTGGGGGGGGATTAGGGGGTCTGTGCCCACTGGGGGGGGTTGAGGGGTTCATGTCCCTGTGGGGTGTTGGGGGGGGGGCATGGCTCTTTGCCCATATTCCAGGGTGCCGAGACGGTTCCTTGCTGCGTTCTGCCCTCTCGCCTGTTCGCCGAGCGGCCACCAGGGGGCACCGATTTCCCCCAAGGATTCCCTGGAACTGGGATCCGAACCTGAGCACCCCAGTGGGTCCCGTGGGGCCGTGGCTGTCCCCTGATTGGCCAGATGGAATGGGTGCTGATGGGGGGCTGGGGCGTGGTCAGGTGGGGGCGCTGGCCGCGTGGGTTAGGTGTTGGTGGGGCGCAGGGGGGTGACAGGAAGTTGGGGGGGCTGGGGTAGGGGTGCTTTTGGCCCCCACGTGACCCCTCCCACCCCACCCCCCAGGGCAAGCTGACGGCGCAGGGGAAGCTGCTGCAACAGGACACCTTCTGGGTGACGGAGCAGGACGGCGGGTTCCTGCCGCGCTGCAGGGAGCGCCGCGTCTTCCTCTTCGAGCAGCTCGTCATCCTCAGCGAGCCGCTGGAGCGGCGCAAGGCCTTCGCCACGCCCGCCTACCTCTTCAAGAGCAGCATCAAGGTACGGCCGGGAGCCCCGCCTCCAGCCAGGGAGCCCCGTCCCCACCTCTAGCGGGCCCCACCCCCACCTCTAGTGGGCCACACCCCACCCATGGAGTCCCGCCCCTGGCAGGCCACACCCCAACTCTAGCAGGCCACACCCACCCATGGAGCCCCGCCCTGACAGGCCCCACCCCCACCTCTAGCAGACCACACCCACCCATGGAGCTCCGCCCCTGGCTGGCCCTGCCCCCACCCATGGAGCCCCACCTCTGGCAAGCCATGGCCCCACCAGGGAGCCCTGCCTTTATCAGACCCTGCCCATGCCAGAAGCCCAGCTCCCACCAGGGAGCCTCACCCCATCCTAGCCTCAGGAAGCTCCGCCCACCCAGGCAAGTCCCGCCTCTCAGAGGAGCCTCCTACCCCCTTTGGTGAGACCCAAATGGTTGGAAGCTGGTGCCCAGTCCAGAGCTCGAACCCTGGGAGCATCTTGCGGGGCAGGACCCACGACCTGCCCCCCAACACACACACAGCAAAGGGGGCAAAATGGGGTTCACAGGCACCTTCCCAGGGGCAGCTGCCAAAGGGAGCGGGAAGTGAGGGGCTGGGACCTCATGTGCTGTGGCCCCTGCAGCCCTCTGCCACTGCACCCTCCCCGCCCTGTGACCCACGCCTGGGGGTCGCTCCCCGCCACTGCAC
>NW_020665187.1:4487520-4492927 GCF_002925995.2 Terrapene triunguis | reverse complement strand
GTCCCCGCCCCGTGACCCACGCCTGGGGGTCGCTCCCCACCACTGCCCCCTCCCCACTCTGTGACCCACGCCTGGGAGCCCCCCCCCTGCTCCTCTGCACCAGGGGGACTGGGACCAGAGCCAGGGTACCCTCGAGGGGAACTGAGCGCCCCCCGCTGTGCCTCCGCCTGCCCGCTCCAGTGTGGGCCCCAGGCCCCTGGGGGGAGGGGGCAGCTGGTGGCGGGGGGCTGGGCCGGCTCCCCTCTCAGGCCGGGCTCCCTGCGGCAGGTCAGCTGCCTGGGGCTGGAGGAGGGCGTGGAGAACGACCCCTGCAAGTTCGCCCTGACGTCGCGGGGCGCCGACCGCAGCAGCGTCCGCTACGTGCTCCAGGCCGCGGCCCCCGAGATCGCCCGGGCCTGGGCGGCCGACATCAGCCACATCCTGGAGACCCAGCGCGACTTCCTCAATGGTAGGTGCCCCCCACTCCTCCACCGGGGCTGCCCCGGCCCCTCCCCCAGCCCTCGGCTGCCCCACCCTCAGCCCCTCCCCTGGGATGTCCCGCCCACAGCTCCGCCCACAGCCTGCCCCACCCACAGCCCCACCCCTGGGATGTCCTGCCCACAGCTCCGCCCACAGGCTGCCCCGCCCACAGCCCTGCCCTGGGATGCCCCTCCCACAGCTCCACCCACATGCTGCCCTGTCCACAGCCGCGCCCCTGGGATGTCCCGCTCACAGCTCCGCCCACAGGCTGCCCTAGCCCCCCTCAGACCTCTGGGTTGCCCTAGCCCCCTCCCCCTGGGTGCACTTTCCCCCCTCCCCCCTTATCTGCCCTGCCTAGGGCCCAGCAGGGTGAGAGGTTCCCAGAATGGTCAGGGGAGGGGAGCTGTCCCCCAGGCGTGTGCGGCCCGTGTGCCGTGTGAGCGTGCATGTGGCTCTGTGCAGCGTGTGACACGCGTGATGCCCCATGTGGTTCCCCCCCACAGCGCTGCAGTCGCCCATCGAGTACCAGCGGCGGGAGAGCAAGTCCCACAGCCTGGGCTGGGCGGGGGCCCTGCGGGCATCGCCACCCAGCGGCCCAATGCGCCCCCACTCCTCCGCCTCCATGGACAGGAACACGGGGCCCAGCTTCCGGGCCTACAACTCCTCCCTGCCCTCCATCTACCTGCCCAGCAGCCACCCGCCGCCCACTGAGGTACTGGGGGGACTGGTGTGCGGGGGGCAGGGACTGGGGGGCCAGCTGAGGGGGGGGGGGGGGGGGGCGGGGGTGGGGGTGGGGGGGCCAGCTGAGGTAGGGGGCGGGGGGCAGGGACTGAGGTCGGGGCCTGGGGGTCCCAGCTGAGGTAGTGGGTGGGGAGCAGGGACTGAGGTTGGGGTCTGGGGGGCCCAGCTGAGATAGGGGGCAGGGACTGAAGTCGAGGTCTGGGGAGCCCAGCCTCGGGGAAGCCCCTTCCCTGAGCCAGGACTCCTGGGTCCACTTCTCCTTGCGCTTCCCTTGCAGCCCGCCCGCAGCCAGAGCTCCCACGCGCCCAGGACGGCCTCCCCGGCCCATGTTTGCCTCGACTTCCCCGGGGGCCCCCAGCCAGGCGAGCCCCCCCCTGGGGTGAGTGATGGGAGCAGATCAATAAGGGCCATGCGGCTTCCAGGGCTGGAGCTGGGGGGTGGGGAGCAGGTGTGGGGGGGCTGGGGCAATGGGGGCTCGCCGGGGAATGTCTCTTCTGCTCCTGCTTTGCAATAGGGTCTCGCTGGGCCCTGCCGGTTCCCCTCAATCCTGAACCACAACCCCTTGCCAGCCCAGCCCTGGGCTCCCCCCAAGCTCAGGTGGTGCCCCCCAATCCCGACCCGCAGTCCCCCGAGCCCCGTATCTGCAATGGTTCCCGTCCGCTGGGGGTTTGTGGTCGGCTCTTGTGAGTTCGGGGCTGAGGCCTGGTGGTGCTGGGGGGGGAACCGCGGGTTCTGGGGAGCAGGGGCCAGCGCTCCCCAGCTTTGGGGCAGGCAGAGGAGTGCTGGGGGGCAGGGCCAGTCTGGCTGGGGGTGGGGGGCTGACTCTGGCTGTGTTTGTCCCTGGCAGGCCCTGAGGGGGGCAGGCTGCCCGCTCCCCGAGCCGGGCTCCGACACCCCCAGCGCCCGGCTTGCCAAACTCGACGAAGACGAGCTGTGACCCACCCCCCCCCACTGGGGACTCTGAAGGCTGCTGCCCCCTCCCAGCCCAAGGAGTGACCCGCGAGGAACGGCTGGGCCCCCGCTCAGAGACTGGAGTGAAGCCGGGGAGACCTGGAGCCCCACACCCCACGCTGCCCCCCCCTGGGAGGAGGGGCAGCCAGGCAGGGACCATGGACGTGACTGTGAGCACCTTCCTTTTGGCCAAGGACCCTCATGCTGAGGGGGGCACGGGGGTCTGCCCCTCCCCCACCCAGGACCCATCAGTGCATGGAGCTGCCATGGGGCTGGCAGTAGGGTGCTGGGGAGGGGGCAAATGGGGCTCTGAACAGATGGGAAGGGTGCCTCTGCCCCCGCCTGGGAGCTGGGTTGGACCCAGCCGGACCCCGACCCCGTCGCCCTGACCCCCAGCTGCGGCCCCCACTTCCCCCTGCTTTGTGGCGGGGGGGTGTTCCCAGACATCCCCTCCTTGCTCCCGGGGAACGTTTAGCAGCCCCACGCTGTCAGGGCCCTTCCCTTCCCACCCCCCATCTCTGGCCCCAGAGATTGCAACATGGCCGCCCCCACCCCCACCCCTCTAGCCTGGCCCAGCCGCCCAGCCCAAAGGCGGCTTCTCTCCCAGGCTTCACCTCTCCCCATGGGAATCAGGCCCCCTTTCTGGACCAGAGAATGCAATGCGGGGCCCCCCTGGGCCCACCCCCCGGGCCCGCAGGCCCCTGTATATGCATGCTGCCGGGCCCCGGGCGGGGAGCACCGGAATTATTTTGTTTAATAATAAAGTTTTTGGTTTATCAAATGGGGAAAAACTGGCTGAGCTCGGAGCCCCACCCCACTCCCGGCCTCTAGGGGGTGACAGCACCTCCTGCGCTCCTGGGGGGGCAGCCCCCAGCCCCCCCCCCTCCGTAGGAGCCCGGTCCCGTGTAGGGCTCACGCTTGTGTGGAGCTCCCCCCCCCAGAGGCGGCCACATTCTGGTGGTGCCTCACAGCGCCCCAGGGTTGCCCCCGTTCTCTGGACAGCGACCCCCATCTCAGCCGGGTTGGGGTCCCCCCCGCTCCCTCCCACCGGGGCCCTAGAGACTGGACCAACCAGAGTGGCTGGGGCGGTGTCAGGCGTTTAATGGGTGTCAAGCGCTGTACATGGGGCAGGGGGCGCAGCCTGGCCCCCTGGAGCCGCCCCCCCCCATGCTGATGTCAGAAGCGTGTGTGTGACCTCGCGCGCTGTGATGTCACAGTGACTGCGCGGGCGCCCGCGGGGGAAGGGGGATTTGACAGCTGCCCCCATGTTCACTCTGGGGTCCAGGCGTCAGGCCCCCCCAGGACAAGGGGGTCTCAGTGCCCTGTGTTTAGTTCTAGCCACCTCCAACCCCCCCTGCCCCCCATGCAGCCGGGAGCTGGGCTGGCGGTCCCAGGACTGGCTGCTCCATCGTTCCTGCTGAAGATCCCTGAGGGAGGGGGCCCGGGGCGGGGGGTCCCCACACCCCCCCTGGGTCACAAGGACTGGCTTTTCCAGAGGGAACGCGCGGTGCAAATTTGAGACTCCTGGGGGGCATCTCCGCAGTCAGGCGCTCTGGGGGGGTGTCTCCGCAGGTGTCTGGGGTGCTCCGGGGGGACATCTCTGCAGGTGGCTGGGGGCACTCTGGGGGGGGGCGGCCCCCGGGGGGGCCGGGGGGGCTCGGGGGGGGGCGTCTCCACGGGTATCTGGGGGCGCGTCTCTGTGTGTGGCCGGGGTGGTCCGGGGGGGTATCTCTGTGTGTGGCCGGGGTGTTCTGGGGGGGCGTCTCTGCAGATGTCCGGGGTGCTTGGGGGGGGCGGGTGTGTGTGTCTCTACGACCCAAAGTTTTCCCAAGGCGATGTTTTCTGTCAGGAAACGCAAACTCCAAACGTCTCACGGCTTCTGTCTCAAAGTTTCCGGTGGAGAGGGATGGCCCTGGCTGTGCCGCGGGCTGCCCGGGGAAAACCCGCCCGGCACCGTGGAGACGCTAGGGTCCACCCTGGAGGAACCAAGTGCTTTGGGCCGCGTGATCAGGGCCACCTGGGATATTTCGAACATTCCCAGTTGGCCTGAGCAGCCGGATTTGGGACCTTTCCCGCAGATCCCAGGCTGGACCTGCTCTGCCTCGGCCGTGTGTCTCCAGGTGCGTGCCCACAACGTGGAGTGTTTGTATGTGTGACCAGGAGCGTGTGCCTCAGTTTCCCTCCCCCCCCCCGCAGGTCTGTCCCCAATAGCAGCCGCGCTGTGCCCCCCACACCGTCCGCAGCCCCCTCACTCCTGCTTGATGGTGCCCAACTGGGCCCCGCTGCCCTTGGCTCGCTTGCCCTGATGGGTCTTGATGTGCTTGGCCAGGTGGTCACTGCGCATGAAGCGCTTCCCGCAGCCCTGGCACCCGAAGCGCTTCTCGCCCGTGTGAGTCCGCAGGTGGCGCTGCAGCTCGTCCGAGCGGGTGAAGCTCTTCCCGCAGTACAGCCAGGTGCAGACGAAGGGGCGCTCGCCCGCGTGCCAGCGCAGGTGGGCCTTCAGGTGGGACGTCTTGCCGTAGACCTTCCCGCAGCCCGGCAAGTGGCACAGGTGCTGCTTCTTCTTGCCCGGCTCCTCGGCGCCCGCCTGGCAGTTGGGGCACTTGCAGCGCCGGCAGCGCCGGGCCGGGCCCAGCAGCCCCTTGGGGGAGCCGTGTAGCAGGGCTGGGAGCGGGGGCTGTGGCCCCAGCATCAGGGGCCGGCTCAGGTGGAAGGCAGGCAGGTTGCCCGGGGTGGGCTGCTGCAGGCTCCACCAGGGGGCATCTTCCGCGTGGCCCCCTGGGGCATTGGGGGGTCCGGGGCCCAGGGGCCGGGGGGCCATGCCGCCAGAGCTCTCCAAGAAGCTGGGGAAGTCCTGAGCCTCAGGGAAGTGGTAGGAGGAGCCAGGTGGCCCCTGGGGAGCCAGGACCTTGACCGGCGACAGCTCGAAGGAGTAGGTGTGCTCGGCCGGTGGGGTCAGGGGAGAGCCCGGGGTGACGTGCCCGGGGTACTGCGCCTTGGGCAGCCCAAAGGCCATGGCGTGGGCACTCAGCCCGGAGCCGGCTGGCAACTCGTTGCTCCAGAGTTGAAACATCCCAGCAGGGCCGGTGGCCGGGGCAAAGTCCGTGGAGGAGGGTCCCGCAGCCGCTGCCAGGAACGCCAAGGAGGGGTGGTGGGGAGCAGCTCGCTCGGGGGAGGAGACGGGGGTCCTGTCCTGGGGCAGAGAGAGCCGGAGTCAGGCAGGGCCGGGCCTAGCAGTGAGAACAACCCCCCTCCC
>NW_020665187.1:4478608-4482520 GCF_002925995.2 Terrapene triunguis | reverse complement strand
GGCCGGCTCCATGTGTCTCTGCGGGGGACGGACCCGCTAGGCCCCAGGGGACCCGGGGAAGACGCCCAAGGGGCGAGGGTCTCACACAGAGGCACAGCCCGAGGCTTAGCTGCCCTCAGCGCTGAGGGGGAGGGATCCAGAGGGCGGGCCGGGGACCAGGAGACGCTCCCGGTCCCGTGCCAGGCTAAGCAGCAGCGACGCAAAGCGCACGGAGAGGATCTTCCATGGGAATCGACTCTTTTTCTCCCCCCCCCTCCCCCGGCTCCGGGCAGCGACCTGCCTCCAGCTCAGGATCGGGGCCCTCCGAGTGCTGCTCCATCCCCCCAGCACAGGGTTCGCCTCCCTGCGTCGCAGGGCGCAGGACTCGGGTCCGGAAGGGCGCAGCTCTCCGGGGCGCACGCAGCGTTCCAGCTGGGAAGGGGGGGGGGGTCCCTCGGCGGGGCGGGGAGATCGCCCCTTACCTGCAGCAGGGCTGGGGTCCGGGAGCCGGGGTCCGTGCGCGCTGCGCCCAGGCTGGCCAGGGCCGGGGACTCAGGGCTGCTCCGTGGAGCGCGGCGCGCCGCGGCTCGCAGGCGTCATTCTCCTTCTCCAGCCGCCGCTTCTCCCCCGGCCGCATCTTTGCGCTTTTCCCCCTGCGCGCAAACTTTTTTTTTTTTTTTTGGGCTGCCCCCTCAGCCAATCAGGAGTGCGGAGGGGAGGCCGCCTTTGAAGTCCGGGAGCGAACCAATCATTCAACTAGATGGAGGGATTTCAAAGGGGTCTGGCTGGGTCTCCTTTAAGCGCCGGGCTCCCCGCTGGGCCGCTTGTTAGGGATGCAAAAGGGCCGATTGGGCTCGTGTGAAGAGCCCCGGCTGCTCGTTTTATCTCTTGAAAGGTACAGCGCGAGGTGGGGTTTTTAGGGAGTCGGGGGGGGAGGGGAGGGGAATGAGCGCATGGGATGCAGCAAATGGTTCCTCTTGGGTACGTGACAGGCCAGCCCAGCTGCAGGGCCTGGCCCCGGGACTCACCCCAGAGCTGGCTGCATCTAGCACAGGGGAGGGAGTTTGTGGGGCCAGGACGCCCCCTGCCTTCTGCCCAGTGCCCTCTGCCCAGTTCAAGGGCCCAGGACGCCCCGCCTGGCTCTAACCACTGGGCCATCCTGCCTCTCTCTGTCTAGTGGCCACCCCAACCGGCCCCTTCCTGCTTTGTGGCCATACAGACGCGGGGAGGGGCCCACGGGAATCCCCTCCGCTTGGCACCCCAGGATCAGGTGGCCACCGGGTTGTTGGGGGCCCACGGCTGCGTGGCTCACTTCGTATCCAGCGCCTTGGGACACTCCCGGGTGTCTCGGACATGCTGGAGATTCCCCCGGCGGCTCTACAGCGGGGGGCGGGGAAGGGCGCCCAGAGATCCCCCCCACAGACCACCCCTTCCGGGGAAAGGGAGGGGGGAATGAAGCATCAACTCTCCCATGCCTGGCTTGGGGGGTGGGTCAGAGACCCGCTTGAAGCCAGTGACGTTATTAGCATTTGCTCCCAGATACCCCGGTGAGGGGCACCTGCGGGAAAGCGAGAGAGACTGACTGGAAGATGGACAGAATGACAGCAGGATGGATGGACAGACAGACAGACGATATCCCCCCCCATCCCTTCTCCAAGGTCTGCCAAGGCTCCGCTCTGCCAAGACTGGCCAGCTGGCCGCGTCCTTCCACACAGAACGGGCTCGGGCCCTGAGACAGGGCCTGCGTCTGTGTGTCCGGCCTGGGGGGCACCCTGTGCCGCGTCTGTGTGTCCGGCCTGGGGGGGCACCCTGTGCCGCGTCTGTGTGTCTGACCTGGGGGGTGACGCCCTGTGCTGCATCCACGTGTCTGGCCTGGGGGGTGACGCCCTGTGCCGTGTCCGTGTGTCCGGCCTGGGGGGTGGTGCCCTGTGCTGCGTCCGTGTATCCGGCCTGGGGGGTGACACCCGCCTGTGTCCGTGTTTCCGACCTAGGGGGTGGCACCCTGTGCCGCGTCCGTGTGTCCGGCCTGGGGAGTGACGCCCGCCTGTGTCCGTGTGTCCGGCCTGGGGGGTGACGCCCACCTGTGTCTGTGTGTCGGGCCTGGGGGGTGGTGGCGCCCTGTGCCGCGTCCGTGTGTCTGGCCTGGGGGATGGCGCCCTGTGCCGCGTCCGTGTGTCCGGCCTGGGGGGTGGCGCCCGGCTGTGTCCGTGTGTCCGGCCTAGGGGGTGGCACCCTGTGCCGCGTCCGTGTGTCCGGCCTAGGGGGTGGCACCCTGTGCCGCGTCCGTGTGTCTGGCCTGGGGGGTGGCGCCTGGCTGCCCCTGTCCCTGTCCGCTGGAGCCAGACAGGGGCTGGCATCCACCCGCGCTTCCCAGGTGGTGAGATACGGTGAGCAAGCAGCTAGGACAGCGAGTGCCCAGCAGGCACCTGGGCCCCAGCCTGGCAGGAGGAGGGGGTGCTGTGCTGCATATACGGGGCGGGGAGGGGGGAGCCGGGTGTCAGCCAGGCTCTGAATCCTCCCCACTCCATCGCAGGTTTGCCCCTCCCCCAGCTCTCCTCCCCTCCCCCACCCCCAAGGCCCTTGATGAGCCCCAGGCTGGGTGCGGGGCATTGTATGCAAATAGCCCATTGTGCTGCCTTATCTCCTGGCTCTGGGCTGCCCCCTCCCCCCCCCATTAGCACTTTCCATCCCTAGGGTGGGTTTCAGTGAACGCCCTGGGAGGGGCTGTTTCTGTCTCCCCCTCCCCCTCAGCCCTCTGGTATGTGCCAGGACCTCACCCCATCCCCCCCAGGCCAAGGAGCTGGTATCCTCCCTCCCTGGCCACGTCTACAGGACAGCTGTCACTCAAACGTGTTCACACAATGCTAGTGTAGACTGCAGCTCGCCCTTCCGGCCCCGTTGGCCCTACGGCTCAGCGGCGGGTGTGGTGGTGACAGGGCCGGGGGCACCATCTGCTGGGAACCGTCTAGCACATGGAGATGGGAACTGGGATCGGTGTGGGGCATGGCCCCAGTGCTATGGGGAGGGGTGCGGTGGGGGGCTGCTGGCAGGGGGCATTCTCTCCCCCAGGAGGGCCAGGCCAGGCAGCCCTAAGCTGAGTGTTGTATCAAGAGGCAGAAGTGGGTGGGTGTGGTAGTGAGAGTGTGTGTGTGTGTAGCAATGGGAGTTGTGTGTGTGAGTGTTGTATGAGTGTGGCAGCAGCACATGTGCGGTGCAGCAGTGCATGTGTGTGTGTGCACAGTGGGTGTGTATGTGCATACAATGCATGTGTTTGTGCAGTGTGTTTGTAGTGCGTGTGTGCACGTAGTGTGTTGTTTGTGCAGTGCATGTGTGCGTGCGGTGTGTTTGTGCAGTATGTGTGTGTGTGCAGTTTGTGCAGCGTGTGTACAGTGCGTTTGTGCAGTGCGTGTGTGTGCAGTATGTATGTGTGCATGCAGTGTGTGTGCAGTATATGTGTGTGCGTGCAGTGTGTTTTTGCAGTGCATGTGTTTCTGGGGTGCATGCGTGCAGTGCATTTGTGCAGTGTGCATGTGCATTTGTTGCAGTGTGTTTGTGCAGTGAGTGTGTATGTGCAGTGCACATGTGTGTGTGCACGCAGTGTGTTTGTACAGTGTGTGTGCGTGCGCATGCAGTGTGTTTGTGCAATGTGTGTGAGCAGTGTATGTGTGCTCATTCACTGCATGTGTGGCAGCAGCTGGGGTGTTCATGTGTGTATCAATGATGGCAGGTGTGTGAGTGTAGCAATGGTAGGTGTGTGTGAGTTGTCTATGCATGTGTGTGTGTGAACGTGGCGCTGCCGCAGCATGTGTGTGCGTGTGTGCATGCAGTGTGTGCGTGCAGTGAATGTCCGGCAGCAGCTGGTGTCACTGGCAGGTGTTTGTGGGTAGGTTGTGTGGACCAACGGTGGCAGGTGTGATTGTGTGTGTGTGTGTG
>NW_020665187.1:4478189-4478598 GCF_002925995.2 Terrapene triunguis | reverse complement strand
GTGTGTGTGTGTAGTTGCAGGTGTGTGTGTGCATCCGTGCTTGTGTGTCTGTGTGTGAGCGCGCACGTGCAGTGGCGGCAGGGGCAGGCGGGGGGGGGGCTCTTTCAGGGGGTCCCTCGTAACCCAGCTGTTAATTACTCCGCGCGGGCCCAGCTGCGCCCTTTGAAGTGCAAACAACTGGTGCATCGCTTTGAACTGCTAAAACAAAGCTCCAGTCTGCTCCCCCCTCCCAGCTCTGGGCCCTGGGCCCCCTATCTCCCGCCCCGGCTCCCCCCGCCCTGCACCCTGACCAGAGCTGGGGGGCTGGGGCCAGGACAGCTGATGCTGGGTGGGTGGGTTTTAACCACTAGACCCCACTCACCTCCCAGAGCTGGAGATAGAACCCAGGCGTCCTGGCTCCAAGACCCCC
>NW_020665187.1:4475706-4478179 GCF_002925995.2 Terrapene triunguis | reverse complement strand
CCCCCCCCCAGCTCTAACCACTAGGCCCCACTCCCGTCCCAGAGCTGGAGATAGAACCCAGGAGTCCTGGCTCCCAGCCCCCCACTCTAATCCTTAGACCCTCCCAACCCCCTTCACCCCAGAGCTGGGGATAGGACCAGACTTGGCCCCTGGGTTCTAGCTGTGGGGGGCTGGCCCGGGGTAGGGGGGTAAAGGTCCCAGCAGCCGGGGGGGGGGCTGCCCTGGCCCATGTGCTCCCAGCGGGAGGCGCCACGGAACGGATTCTGGTCTCTGCTCCCAGCCCTGGTGGGAAGCAGCCGGACTCCGCCCCCGGGCTCGCCGGCCCCCGCTCGGGTGCCAAGTAATAGGGAGTGTCCCTGTCTTGGAGTGTTTCACTGACACCGGTGAAATCTGCCCCTCCCCAGCCCCCAGCATGTAACTTATGGGAGATTGGGGGAAACTGAGGCCCGGAGCCTGGCAGTGACCGACCCAGCGGCAGCGCTGGGGGATGGAACCCAGGCGTTCTGACTCCTTGGACTCTCCTGCTCTGACCACTCGGCTGGGTCGGCTCCCTCCCCTCCCAGAGCTGGGAATGGATATTATTGAGGTGCCTGCATCCTAGGAGAGAACCCAGGAGTCCTGGCGCCTTCCCCCCCCACACACACACTTCAGCTTGCTCCCTGCAAGGGAAGGAAGAGGTTCAGAATGGCACCCAGATGGTGGGTGACTCATGCAGCCTGCAGGGGGGTTGCCCATCACGGGCTGGGCTGGAGATGGTCCCATTAGAGGGCATGGGGGGGTAGGGGTGCCCGCTGCTCTCACCTATGGGCTCTGTGTGTCCAGCTGCTGCCCCAACAGTGGCTGGGACCCTGCCCCATGCCTGGCCCCATAGAGCCAGCACCCCAGGGGCTGCTGCAGCCTGCCAAGTGGCTAGTGATTGATTTCAACCAGGGCAGCTCCCAGCCTGGAATGGGCCGACGCTGGGACTGCTCTGGGGGCGGGTTCCCAGACCACTGGGAAAGGAGCCGGAGACGGGGGGTGTCTCCGTTCAATCCTTGGGGGACACAACTGCAAATCACCCCTCCTCCACCTGTGCCCCCCCCCCATTGCCAGCCATCCCAGGGGCAAGGGGATCGGTCGCCCCTGGAAGTGGGGGGGTGTCTCTGCCCTTGCTCTGGGGGAGGGGCGATAGAGAGCAGGTCCCTCCTGCTTACCCCCCCGCACCCGTTAAAGTTCATTCCCCCCCGCTGGTCCCATCCGCCCTCAGCCTCCTGCTCCCCATCTCCAGCCCTCCCCTGCTCGTCCTGCTGCCGCCTCCTCCGTCAGGCCTGGGCCTGGCAGAGAACCAATGGCAGAGACACACGGTGCCCGGCTGGGGGACTCGGGGTCCTCGCGGTGGGTACAGCAGCAGGGGGCACCTCCCTCGCGGCTCCCTTCTTGGGGCTGAGCCTCTTCGCTCCAGCTCCCGGCTGGCTGGAGCTTGGGCTCTGGGCTGGGGCGAGGTGCCCGGATGTGCCAGGGGCTGGCAGCTGCCTCGAGGGAGTGAGGAGCACCGGCAGAGCTGGGGGTGGGGAGCCCAGGGCCGGGCTAACAGGGGCTGTGGGTCGGGAGGGAGGGGCACCGGCAGGGCGGGGGGGGGGGGGGGAGCCCAGGGCCGAGCTAACAGGGGCTATAGGTGGGGATGGAAGGGTGTTGGCACAGTTGCGTGTGGGCAGCCGACCTGGCAGGACTGGGGGACTCAGGCAGGACGGAGGGGCGCTAAGCTTGCAATGTCAGCTCTGTACCCCAGTCCCGGTGCCATCCTGGGCTCCCAGCCCCTCACGCTGCCAGGCCGGGAGCCCCCTCCCCCAGCAGCGGCCCCTCCCCCGGCTCCCCAGCACAGAAAGTTTATTGGCAAAGTGAATCTTCGCCAAGTCCCACCCCAGCTGCCCGGGAAATCCAGGGATCGGCTGCAGCAGAGAACAACAAGTAGCAGCAGCTCGGGGGGGCCCCGGGGACGGGCTGTGCCCCCCCCAATCTGTGTTTCATCTCGTCTCCTGCCACCCGGCTGACGGATATCGGAGGAAGCAGCCGAGCGGTTCTGATCCGGGGCTACAAAGGCCTGGGGGGCCCTGCGCGGAGCTGGGACGACGGGTCCAATTTGCTCGCGCCGTGTAGGCCCGGCTTTGAAGCCGCCTGTTTAGCATCCCGCGGCATCCGCCATCTGAGGAGCAGCTGCTGCCAGTCCCCCGCCATTCAATTAGGGGGAAAACAAGGCAGCGGGGCGGGCGCCCCCCTCTCCTTGCATTAGGCTGATGTGTGGGGGGGGCACCGCACTCTCCTCTGCGGCCCCTGCTCAAGTCTCGAGAACTTACCTTGGGCCGGGCCGGGGCGGGGAGCCACAGGGACTTGGCCCTCCCCAGGGCACGCGGGGGGCTCGGATTCCCCCCACGGGCATCCCCTTGGAGTTTGGGGCTCGTCTGCAGGGGGCAGCGCTGGGGGGGGGGGGGGGGGG
>NW_020665187.1:4473871-4475606 GCF_002925995.2 Terrapene triunguis | reverse complement strand
GGGGGGGGGGCTGCGTTGCCAGGCCCAGAAAAGTCCGTGGGGGCATGAATAATACATCTGGGGTTTGCTCGGCGAAGCAGCAGGGGGCAGCCGCCGGGCCATGAATTATGCCGTCTGGCGCGCGCTGCGGCTCGTTAGCAGAGCCGGGGATGTGCCCGGACGGCAGCTCCCGGTGCCAGCGGCCTCTCGGCCTCTGCTGCCCCCAGGGCTGGCACGGAGGAGCCCCACCCTGGCCCGCGCTCGCTGCCGTGAAGGATGGGGGCTTTGGCCTGGCTAAGCCACGGGCCTGGGAGGGCCCTGTGCCAGCCCCCCACCAGCGCCCTCTGGCAGCTCCGCGCAGAGCTCCCCTTAGAGCTGGCCCCGGTGCCCGGTCTGGGAGATGGGGCCCGGTGCTGGGCAAGGGGATCTGTGCTGGGGGGGCAGCTGTGGAACAGGGGTCCAGTGTAGAGGGGTGGGGAGGTGTGGGGAGTTGGGGGTGTGGCAGGGAGGTGTGGGGTGCAGGTGTGGGGCAGGGAGATGTGGGGCAGGCAGGTGTGCGGTGAAGGTGTGGGGCAGGCAGGAAAGTGTGGGGAGTTGGGGGTGTGGCAGGGAGGTGTGTGGGGCAGGGAGGCGTGGGGTGCAGATGTGGGGCAGGCAGGGAGGTGTGGGGCAGGTAGGGAGGTGTGGGGAGTTGGGGGTGTGTCAGGGAGGTGTGGGGGAGGCTAGGAAGTGTGGGTGCAGGTGTGGAGCAGGGAGGTGTGGGACTCTGGGGTGCAGACGTGGGGCAGGCAGGGAGGTGTGGAGCAGGAAGGTGTGGGTTGCAGGTGTGGGGCAGGCAGGGAGGTGTGGGGCGCAGGTGTGGGGGAGGCAGAGAGGTGTGGCGCAGGAAGGTGTGGGGTGCAGGTGTGGGGCAGGCAGGGAGGTGTGGGGTGCAGGTGTGGGACAGGCAAAGAGCTGTGCTGTGTGTGCAATACACCGGTGTGTCCTGTGTTGAGTTCCCGTGTGGGGCACAAGGAAGGGTCCGTGGTGTATGTGGGTCCGTGTGTGTGTTGGTGTGTGCTCTGCCAGCCTGTGCTGTGTGTTGTGTGACTTTGTAGTGTGTTGAGTGTGTGTCATGCAATGCATCAGTGTGCATTGTGTAGCTGTGTTGTGCAGTGTGAGTTGTGTTGTGTAGCTGTGCTGCACCGTGTTCTGTGCCCGTGTTGCATGCAGGCATATGTGTTGTGTATCTGCATAGTACATCGGTGTGTGTTGTGCAGTGTGTCCGTGTGTACTTTGTTGTGTAGCTGTGCGGTGTGTGCAGAGTTGTAGCTATGTTGTGCAGTGTGATGTTGTGCACTGTGTTGTGCAGTGTGTCAGTGTGCACAGTGTTGTGTAGCTATACGGTGTGTCAGTGTGCGCTGTGTTGTGTAGCTGTGCGATGTGTCGGTCTGAGCTGTGTTGTGTAGCTGTGCGTTGTGTTGGTGTGCGCTGTGTTGTGCAGTGTGTCAATATGCGCTGTGTTGCAGAACCGTGCAGTGTGTCAGTGTGCACTGTGTTGTGCAGCTGTGCGGTGTGTCGGTGTGAGCTGTGTTGTGTAGCTGTGTGTTGTGTCGGTGTGTGCAGTGTTGTGCAATGTGTCCGTGTGCACTGTGTTGTGTAGCTGTGCGTTGTGTTGGTGTGTGCTGTGTTGTGCAGTGTGCATTGTGTTGTGTAGCTGTGCGCTGTGTTGTGCAGTGTGTGCTGTGTTGCGGACACGTGCAGTGTGTCCGTGTGC
>NW_020665187.1:4463639-4473861 GCF_002925995.2 Terrapene triunguis | reverse complement strand
CAGTGTGTCCGTGTGTGCTGTGTTGTGTAGCTGTGCATTGTGTAGCTGGGCGCTGTGTTGTGCAGTGTGTGCTGTGTTGCGGACCCATGCAGTGTGTCCGTGTGCGGCCGCTGTGCGTGCTGTGTGTGCCCTGCCCTGTCCCTGCGCCCGGCTGCCCTGCGTGGCTGGTGCTTTGCCCTGTGCGGCGGCTGCTGGCACCGCGCCCGCGGCGAAGGAAATCAAAGCTGGAATCGACGCCCGCGTCTTCGCAGATCAAAGGCCCGAATTTACCTCGTGCTTCGCTTGATCTTCAAACCCCCTGAATCAAAGCGCCCCGGAGCCCCCGCCCGGGGACGACGTCCTGCTGCCTGCAGACCAGGTGAGCTCCGGGCAGGGGGTGCGCGGCGCCCGTCCCTCTCCCGACGGGGTCGCCCCGGGCGGCTGGGGAGAGCGGGAGCCCTGCGTGGCTGGCACCCAGAAGCTGGTCCTGGGGAGCGGTGCCAGCCTGGGAGGCTGGGGCCCTTGGCGAGCTGCTCACCCCTGCTCCGGAGGGTGCCCTCTAGTGGGGGGAGAGAGCGCAGCCTCGCCCCGTGACTGGTTTAAGGCACCTCCAGGGCCCTGGGTCCACTATGAAAGTGGACTCCCCAGAGGTCCGACCCCACTGGAGGGGCAGTGTCCGGCTCTCCCTCTCCACCCCACGGCGTCCCCTTCCTGCCCACTGCCAGGGGGGCTCTGCTTGGATGGGGGGCTGGGCCTGCTGCATTCTCCCCCTCCTGCCACACACAGAGTCCCGTGCTGGGGTGGGGCTGGCCGGGGCCCCAAAGAAGAGGACCTTGGCGGTTGCACCCCAGGGGGATGAATGAGGCAGCTATGGGCTCAGGCTCTTGGCAGACTCAGGCAGCGTTGTTGAGTTAATTACACTTGGGTCACAATTCTGAGCGTTTCTCCCCAGCTGTGAGGGCTAGAAATTGTCCTTTTCCAGTGAGAGCCGAGAGTCTGGTCTGATCCCCTGACTCCGGGAGCTGGGGACCTGGGCGTGGGCCCTGTGCCTTCCTCCAGCCCTGCTGGGATGGCCAGCGAGGGGCCAGTGAGCACCTAGGGGGGCGTGGTCAGTCTGTTGTCTCCAATGGGGGGGGGGGTTCCCCAAGCTGGCACCACACAGCCCAGGGGGGGAGGAGGGCTCCATCCCCAGGACGAATGCCAGGCTGGGTGAAGAGGGGAATCTGGGGGGGCCGGGCCGGGCCCGCCCCAGCTGGCATCTCTAGCACATGCACGAGTGGTTAGAGCTGGGGGAGGGGACTGGGAGCCAGGACTCCTGGGTTCTATCCCAAGAAGGACATGGCGTCTAGTGGTTAGAATGGGGGGGAGGCTAGGGGTGTAAAGACGTATTGTCCCTTTAAATCTCAGTCCCACAGCGTCCCCTGGAGGCCCCTGAGGGCCATAGAGAGGGAGGGGGCAGGGGCCCCACTCCAGCCTTCCTGTCCCAAAGGCAGCTCGCTGCTGCCCCCTAGTGTGGGTCCGAGGCTGGGGTGCGGGGACAGGGCTGAATGACAGACGTACAGCACCGGGCCCCACCCCACAGGCAAGGAGGGAGGGTTTGGAGTGGCACATGTGTGTGTGTGTGTGTGGGGGGGGGGCCATCTTTGGGCAATGATCTCCCCCAGGAGAGATGCTGCCCGGGCCCTGTCGCTGGGCAGAGCCCGTCCGGGACCCCTGCCCCCCTGCCGCTGCCAGAGCCCAGCCCAGCTGGGACGTCCAGACTCCAGCCCCATTAAGGAACCCACCGGAGGAGCGAGGATCAGCAGAGGCTCAAGGACAAGGAGCGTGGCTGGCTGGAGAGTCTGGCTCCGGGGCCAAGCTCCTATCGGGTGGGTGGGGCGGTCACGGCCCTCCCTTCCTGCCCCCCAGGGAGCAGGGTCAGGAGGGGTCAGGGCACAGGAAGGTTGGCCCCCGTGGAGATAACCGAGGGATCCGTCGCCCGGCCTGCCGGGAAAGCTGGCCCTGCAGCGGCCAGGGCCTCTGCCCAGTCCCGAGGTCTGTGAGCGGTGGGCCCAGGTGGGTTCCCAGGGGACGGGCGCCCCAGGACTGTTGGCACCTGTGCTCACAGCCTTGGGAGAGGGGCCAAGGAGTGAACGGGCTGCAGAGAGAATCTGCCCTGGGCTCCTCTCCCTGTGCCCAGCCAATGAATTTACCCCTGAAACCCTCAGGAAAGTGCCACCCAGCCTGGGCACAGAGCTGGGCAAGCAGCCAGAAGCCGGGAAGCTGAAGCCCGGGAGTTTGGCACCGATACCCTGATGCCAGCACCCTCCTTTCCCCGACTCAAGAAGCGTTTTGCTCTTTGGAGATGGGCCATTTCCCCCTGGGGTTCCCGCTTCCCTTATCAGACAGGCAGGACCAGAGCAGGGGACTCCCGGGTTCTCTTCCCGTCTCTGGAGGGAGCTGGGTCTAGTGGGCTGGAGCAGGGAACTGTCTATTTGTGGCTCTGGGAGGGGAGAGTTGAGTAGTGGGTAGAGCACGGCAAATATCAGTCAGGCCTCCTGGGTTCTGGTTTTGGGAGGGGCGAGGGGTCTAGCGGGGTTAGATCGAGGGGCTGGGAGCCAGGACTCCTGGGTTCGGTCACTGACTTGCTGTGTGTTCTTGAGCTAGTCCCGCCCCTGCTCTGTGCCTCAGTTTCCCCATTTGTAAAAAGTAGCTGCGCCCCCTCCTCTCCCATGGGGCGTGCTGGGATTCTCTCGAGCGCCTGGATGCCCTCCGACCCCCAGGGCCGGGTTGGGGTGAAGGACAGCAGAGGGCGAGAGCCTGTGAGCGGTGCAGGTGCCGCTCTCGTGCCAATATCCCAGAGAGCCAGAGCCAGCAAAGGGCAGAGCTGCCCAGAGCCCGGCCTGCCTGTCACCTGCGCTCACCGGGTCCCATCTCTCCAGCTCCCTCCACTGTGCCTATCACCATAGTGTCTGGTCGGGAGATTCGTCCTCAGCACCTTGGCCTTCCCCAGTCTCTGTGTGGGGAGAGCGGCCCGAGCCCCCCATCTCCCTCGGCCACCTTATCAGCCTCCCTCCTCTGCCTACCAGGTACTATGTTGGGTAAAGCTATTTAACCCTTTAGGGATGCGGGTGGGCGACCCAGAGCTCGCCCAGGCCTGCAGTGCCCGTGTCCAGTCGTGCCCCCCTGGTCTGGGCCCGGGGGAGAGAGAGGCCATTGGTCTTTTCAGCACGGATTGTGCGGCTGCTGCTCTCCGGCTTTGGCTGGGACCCACTCGCCGGCTCCCCCGGCCGTGGCGAAGAGCTCTCGTGACGCACGAACCACACACGAGAGGCAGGCGCTTCACGGGTCGGCGGGTCCCCGAGGGGCAGTTCAGGACAGCAGCTGGCTCCCCGGAAAGAGCAAGTCCCATTTGCTCAGCGCCGGGACCTGGCCCCGCTGTGCTCACCCCCGGATCACCCCTTGTGCTGCAAAACACCCTGCCCGGGGAAGGGGGCGGATTTGAACCGGCGACCTTTGGATCCCACCGCTTTAGCTACTACCGTATAAGCTAGGGAGCGGGCTTCCTTACCCTGCAGGCCTCAGTGCATGGAATAGCCACTAGAGGGGGACAGCGAGCGACCAAGCCAGGAGGTGCACTGGATTCCTGCCCCCCACCCATCCCTTGCGCTGTCAGTCACCCCAGAGCAGGGGTCTGTCTGGCATCTGTCTCCCCCACCCTGGAGCTGTTCCCGTTGGAGGCCTGGTCTCCGGGACCCCCAGCGGGGGAAGGGTCCGCTAAGGCAGGGAACTGCAGCCCCCCTCTCCCCGGAAAACTCCCCGATTTCCCTGTAAGAGTCAGACAGGCTCCCGTCTTGTCCACATCGGGGGAAACAGCCTGATTCCAGCCCTTTATCCCCTAGTGCGGCGCACGCTGAATGGTGATCTGCACTAGCGTTGTGAACCCTGCAGGGGTCAGTGCAAAGAGCAGCTCCTGGGGCAGCTACCCGGAGGGCTGGAATCACCCGTTGCAGGGGGCAGTGTTGTCCAGTGGGTAGCGCGCTGGACTGGGCCGCCCGAGGGCTGGGCCCTAGTCTCACCTCTAGTGCTGAGTGACCTTGGGAAGTCCCTTTGCCTCGCTCTGTGCCTCAGTTTCCCCTCCCACCCATGGTCTGTTTCCATTGTGAGCTCTTTGGGAGCAGAGGCTGTCTGGGGCCTGCTCTCTGTACAACAGCTGAGTGCCCGCAGTGGCAGGAGGTGGGTGGGGCCAGCACCACACAGGAAATCCCCCCCCCCGCCGGTGCAGGGGGACCCAGAGTTTGGCGGCATATCCTTCCGTAGGAGCCCGTGGCAGGAGGGGGTCTCTGGAGGGCAAATGCTAAATGGCCTGGTGTTTATTGCTCCGGCTGCACGTCTCTAAATATCCGCCGACCCGGGCCAAGGGCTCCCCGGGGGCTTTGACGAATGACCGCTCCCTGCTGCTAGAAGACTAGGGGGCCTGGGCCAAGCCCCGGGCGAATCCTGCGCTGGCTTTGACCCGCAGCGGTGGTGTTTTCTGAGCCCTCCCGGGGAGGCCAGTTGGAGGGGAACGGGGCCGTGCTCAGAGCTCTCAGGGGTCCCAAACAACCAGACCTGCCAAGGAGAGACAGAGTGGATTGTTGTATCTGTGGAGCAAGCCCAGCATGGGGGCAGGGAGGGGCTGGCAGCTGGGCAAGGGGGGTTCAGGGCAGGAGAAAGGGGGGGCTCAGAGACAGCTGGACTGGGGAGGGTGAAGGGGTTCAGAGTAGAGGGGCTGGGAGTTGGGGTGGGGGGTATAGTACAGGTGGGCACAGAATGTCGGTAGCACCCGCAGGAGAGCTGTTACTGCAGAGATACCCCCTCCCCTAGGAGGCAGAGACCCCCCCCAGGGTTACTGAGCCCCTGGGGGGGAAAGAAAGGTCCCCAACTCCTAGGGGAAATGCCACAGATCCAGAACTCAGCACTGCAAGGTGGGGAAACCGAGGCGCAGAGCAAGGACTCACTCCATGTCACATCGTCAGTCAATGGCAGAGATGGGAGGAGAACCCAGGTGTCCTGGCAGCTTACTGCTTTAACCACTAGACTCCCCTCCCCTGGCCTGAATAGAACCCAGGAGTCCTGTCTCTCATCCCTTTCTGCTTTAAGCACTGGATCCCACTCTCCTAGAATGGGGAATAGAAGCCAGGAGTCCTGGTGGTCAGGCCCTGCTCTAACCACTAGCCCCCACTCCCCTCCCTGAGCTGGGGAATAGAACCCAGGAGTCTTGACTCCCTGAGTGCAGCGCTATCTTCCCCAGCTGCCTGGGCCATGCACCCAGCTAGGTGTGGGTCTCTCCCGGTGCCCTGGGGTGCCCGCTAACCCTGCCCTGCGCGTGTCTCCCCGGGGGTTCGCGTGTTCCCTGCTCCGAGCTGGGCTGGTTTCCTGCCGTCAGACAATAGCGTTCGGGGCGGGAGGGAGGGCGAAGATGACTCTCCGCGGCCCCAGCCCATCACCCTGTTACCCTCGGGCGGGCCAGGCTGCCAAGTGGCAGGCGGCCAGGCGGATCCTCGGAGGCTCACTGAAATACAGGAACCCATCGTGGAGTTCTCCTCCCCGCGAACAATGTGGGGGCTGAGGAGGAGCTGGCCGCGGCCTCCCCGAGGTGGGATTAACGCTGACAGGACGTGCTGAGCGAGCGGGCCAGGCAGCCAGCCGGCGCGATAAGACGCCAGGGGAACAATGGAAGGAATTGGAAGGCCGCGGGCTCCAGCCTGCACCACCCAGACTTTGAAGAATGGGTCGGGGAGAGGCAGCGGGGGACTGGCCGAGGCGGGTGCGGGCCGCAGCTGGGAAGATGGGGATGGGGCGGCGCAGGACGGCCAGGGCAGCGCCAAGCAGGCCCTGCCGACAACCAGGCCACTGTGGTGGGGCAGCCCCCCCCGGCACATGGGGCATAGCATGGCGATGGGAGAGGCTCCCACAGAGCGATGGCTGGAAGTCCCCAAGGGAGGGACTGGGGGCCAGCGGGGAGCTGGCGGCTACGTGGGGCTGGTCCCCCGCCTTGTTCTCAGCTGCGAAATGGCAGCACAAGGATGTTACGGGACAGGGAGGGGATGTGGGGGCTGGGCAAGGGGCAAAAAGGGGGGACGTAGGGGCTGGGCGATGGGTCAGGACAGCCTCTCTCTGCCCCCAAGGCCTTTAGCCCAGTGCCTCACAGGTATTTCGGTGCCTAACTCCCATTGGCTGTAGTGAGAGAAGAATGCAATTCCCTTGGGAGAGCCTCTGCTTTGAACAGTCCAGCATCTAAAAGGTTACATGCCTCCTCCCCAGGCTAAATGGGACCCCCCTTTCCCTGTTTTCTGTGCTCCTACTGGCTGGAAGTGCCTGGAGAAGGACACAGGCAGAGGCATCATTGCAATGAATGTTATAGCCGGCACCTGCCCTTGAATCTCTCTGGGGGAGGGGAGAGGGGGGCAGCCAGATAGCCAGGAGCAGGGGTGGAGGGTGCTGGAGACAGGGGCTCTTGGGCTCCATGCCCGCCGTGGCATCTTCCTGCCTGAGTGCGTGTGGCTGTGGCAAGCCACGCGACTCTCCAGTGCGCTGCGGGGGGCGCGGGTGAGGGGCCTGCTTGCCAGAGCCCTGCGGCTTCCCTTCCATAATGGGGGGCGGGGGGGATTTCAGAGCCTGGGATCAACCGTTCAATACCACAGTCACGGGTGTGGGAGCAGACAGACAAAAGGGGCCCTGCGGATGGGGACGGGGGGTGGATGGGTAGCGGGAGATAGATGGAACTAGGGGAGTATGGATGGGTAGCAGTGCATGGGGTGGCGATAGAGGGGTGCATAGGGGGATGGACAGACTGACGGGGGGGGCAGGGGAGGCATGTAGCAGATCAGCTGCTTTTCCCCCCTCCCCAACGGCAGAGGGCATTGCCCTCCCCCCACGGCGCCTCGGGGGCGGGGGGTGAGCGGGGCTGGTGCCGGGGCAGCCCCGCTCACCCAGCGGCCTGTCTCCGACCGGGGCTGCTGCCAGAGCAGGGCGGTTATCGAGCTGTCCTTCCCCTGGCGTCCCGTCCCAGCTTCCGGCCGTCGGAGGTTTTAGGGAGACCCGGAGCAGGAGGCTCCTGGCTACGAGCCATTGCTGGGCCTGTGCCCTGCGTGTGCTTGGCTCAGCCCCGGGCACACGATAGTTCCTGTGTTTAGCTCAGCAGGGCCCGGGCCGGGCCGAGGGGGGCACGGGGCGGCTGGGGGAGCGGTTTCCTCCCTGTCGGGGTTTAGGGCCGTGTGGCCAGTTCAGTGGGAAGATCCTGTTTATAGGGAAGGATTCACTTCTGCGTTCCCGGGTTACCTAGAGGCCAGGCTGCGGGGGGGGGGGGGCACATGGAGGGGCGGGGAGGGGCCAGGGTAGGTGGCTATGGGCACAGCGATGGGGGGGGGGGGAACTGCCTGGCTGCAGGGCTTCTGGGGTTCAGGCGCTCGAAGACCCTCATGTGGGCCCCTCCCAATGTGCCAGGCCAGGGCACACCCGGCAGGGCCCCCTCCCCCAACAGGCCGAGGGGAACCTGGCCTCCGTGGGCCGTTCAGCCCCCGACCTCTCTGCTGAGGCTGCCCCATCCACCCCCCAACCCCCAGCATCAGGGGGCTTGGTGCTGAATCCGTCTGGTTGCGGGGGGAGGGGTGTCCTCCACCTGGGCTGGCAAACAGGACACGGGATCTGTTCACACCCCCATTCTGCCTTGGGGATGTGGAATTCAAAGGGCCTAATTCTGCCAGGAGCGGGCCCCCCGGGTCAGGGGGAGATGGGAGATGACTGGGCGTCCTGCAGGATCAGCCCCCGGGGACAGGACGCTCCTTGTGTCCCAGGCACGGCTTGGGCCCTCCCGGGCTCAGCCCCGTCTCCAGCCAGCGCCCTGCCTTTACGTGTCTCTACTGATGATGGTGGTGAAGGAGCTGTGGGTCAGAGGGGGGTAGATCGGAGCCCAGGAGGGGGCTGTGGGTCAGAGGGTGGGGGTGGGTGGGGGCTGTGGGTCAGAGGGGGGGTAGATGGGAGCTGGGGGGGGCGCTGTAGGTCAGATAGGGGTAGATTGGAGACCAGGAGGGGGCTGTGGGTCAGAAGGGAGGACTGTGTGGTTCAGAGGGGGCTTGATGGGACCCCGGGGAGGCGGCTGTGGGTCAGAGGGTGGGGGTGGGTGGGGGCTGTGGGTCAGAGGGGGGGTAGATGGGAGCTGGGGGGGGCGCTGTAGGTCAGATAGGGGTAGATTGGAGACCAGGAGGGGAGCTGTGGGTCAGATGGGGGGGCTGTGTGGTTCAGAGGGGGCTTGATGGGACCCCGGGGAGGCGGCTGTGGGTCAGAGGGTGGGGGGGGGGGGGGGGTGGGGGGGGGGGGGGGGGGGGCTTGGCGGGGTCCAGGGCCGGGCGATAAAAGGGGCCGCGCGCCCAGCCCGCCCGGGCCACCAGCATGAGCCGCCTGGCGCCGGGCCGGGCTCTCACCGAGCAGCGCTTCCAGCAGCTCTACGGGGCGCCCGAGCCCCGGGGCCGCCCGGCGGGGACGCTGCGCCGGCGGGTGGCCCGGGGCTGCCGCTGCTCCGGGGCGGCCGCCCTGCGGCTCCTGCGGCGCCGGCTGCCCATCGCCGCCTGGCTGCCCGGCTACCGGGTGGGGCCCTGGCTGCTGGGGGACGCGCTGGCCGGGCTCACCGTGGGGATCGTGCACATCCCACAGGGTGAGCAGCTGCCCCGGGCCCCCCCGTTCCCCCTGACCCCCCAGCCCCGGGGGGGGCCGATCTACCCCCCAGCTGTCCCACGTCCCGCATCTCTCCGCGGGCTCGGGCGCCCCAAGGCGGGTAGCTGCTGGGGGTCCGGCTGCGCGGCGGCCGGTGGAGAGACGGATCCCAGCTCTGGGAGCGGGTCTGGCCGGGGAGCCCAGAGGCTGGGAGCCACTTGCACGGTGGCGGGAGAGACAGCGAGCCGAGCCGGGACTCCTGGGTTCACTCCTGGGGCGGTGGTTAGACTTGGAACCGAAGGGCTGGGAGCCAGGACTCCTGGGTTCTCTCCCCAGCTCTGGGAGGGCAGTGGGGTCTGGTGCGTGAGATCAGTGGGGGCTGGGAGCCAGGACTCCTGAGTTCCGTTCCCAGTTCTGCCTCTGACTTGCTGTCCTTCCACCCCTCTGGGCCTCAGTTTCCCCCGGGTGTGGTGGTAACAAAGCCACGGAGAAGGGCAAGGTTTAGACAGGCTGGACCCCGTGGTGCTGACTGGGTCTGGCCTCAGTGCCCCTCTGAAACAGGAGCCCTCTGTTTGGGGGGGCCGCTCTGACCCCTCCCCCATCACAGTCTGTATCTCGCCCTCTTGCCGGGGGTGTAGCAGCGTCCCTGAGCTCTCCGCGGGACGATGCCGCTCAGTCCTTAGGAGAGGAGCGGGGCAGTTAAGGTCTCGGCCGCCCCCGGCTCACCCCCGTGCCCGTCTCGGGTCCCCGCAGGCATGGCCTTCGCCCTCCTGGCCTCCGTGGCCCCCGTCTACGGGCTCTACACCTCCTTCTTCCCTGTCATCCTTTACATGCTCTTTGGCACCGGGCGCCACGTCTCTACTGGTGAGTGGGCCACCGATGCCCAGGGCTCGGCGGGGTTAAATGGGGGGAAGGGGGGTCTGGTTCCTCGGGCATCGCTGTGCCAGCAGCCTGTTCCCATGACAGTGGGGGAGCGGGGTGGAGATCCCCATAACCAACCAAGGGGCTGAACAGGGCCCCACCCCGCTGGTGCCCTCCCAAAGTTAGGAACATGTGGCTGCCAGCTGTGCCCTCCCCCAGAGTGTGGGGCATGGGGGGTGTCTGTGGGGTGGTACGCAGGGGGGCAGAAGTCCATGGGAGATGGGGCTAGAGACAGTGGGGGGGGATGTGTGCATGGGGCGGGCACTGGAGGGGCAGAGGTGAGGGGCGGGCAGGTGGCGCTGTCTGCCAGGGGGTGGCTGGGCAGTTCTCAGGGGCTGTGTCTCCCTTCCCCTGCCCAGGCACCTTTGCCGTGGTGAGTCTGATGACGGGCTCCGTGGTGGAGCAGCTGGTGCCCTGGCCCCTGGAGCCCAACGCGACCAGCGCGGCGCTGGCCCAGGTGGAGGAGCGGCGCATTGGCGTGGCAGCCGCCATGGCCTTCCTCGTGGGGCTCCTCATGGTGAGTCTGCCCCCGCCGGGCTGCCAGAGCCTGGGGCAGGGACCCTCCCTGGAGATAGCGGGAGCGGTGGGAGGGGGACAGGGCATGGATGAGGGTAGGGGAGTGGGGCAGGGATCCATTGGGGGGGGGGAA
>NW_020665187.1:4417174-4428639 GCF_002925995.2 Terrapene triunguis | reverse complement strand
ATTATTCCCCTCTATTCGGCACTGGTGAGGCCACACCTGGAGTATTGTGTCCAGTTTTGGGCCCCACACTACAAGAAGGATGTGGACAAATTGGAGAGAGTCCAGCGGAGGGCAACACAAATGATTAGGGGGCTGGGGCACATGCCTTACGAGGAGAGGCTGAGGGAACTGGGGTTATTTAGTCTGCAGAAGAGAAGAGTGAGGGGGGATTTGATAACAGCCTTCAACTACCTGAAGGGGGGGTTCCAAAGAGGATGGAGCTCGGCGGTTCTCAGTGGTGGCAGATGACAGAAAGGTCTCAAGTTGCAGTGGGGGAGGTCTAGGTTGGATATTAGGAAACACTATTTCACTAGGAGGGTGGTGAAGCACTGGAATGGGTTACCTAGGGAGGTGGTGGGATCTCCATCCTTAGAGGTTTTTAAGGCCCGGCTTGACAAAGCCCTGGCTGGGATGATTTAGTTGGGGTTGATCCTGCTTTGAGCAGGGGGTTGGACTAGATACCTCCTGATGTCTCTTCCAACCCTGAGATTCTATGATTCTAGAATACATCCGGCTAATTTCCAGGAGTATGACTGACAGTCCCCCCCCCCGTCCCTCTCCCAGTCCTCAATTCCATTCCCTTCTCCCTGTGCCAGGAACAAGCTCCAATGTCACAGGGCCTAACGCTATGAAATCCCAGGCGTCGGCGAGGAGTCGGTATTTCCCAGGAACTAGCCTGGCCTGCGAGATGGGCAGTTTAATCCTATTGTGATCCTCCTGAACGGGGCACCAAGCCAAGCTGCTCTCAAATCAGGCACCAGAGCAGAGCCATCAGGGCTCTGGGCCCGAGTCAAGGGCCATGAGGCAAATGGCCCATTCGAGATGCAAGCCATCTGCCCAGGAAACAGTCCCCCACAGTGTGCGCCGTCGGAGCCTCGCGCTGGCCGAGCACAAAGATGTCCCTTGTCCAGCGGCAGTGGGCGGCTGTTGCTCCCGATGAAATGCCCGTTGCCTCTTCTGGTCCGTCAGCTGCGAATGGGGATTCAAACCAGCGGCAAGCAGCTGATTTTAACCCCTGAGAACCAGGAGGCTCCGAGAGGCCCGGCTCCCACCCCATCCTCCACCCGCGCTGTCTGGATCCTTTTGGGAACAGCAGCGGCTCGTGGGAAGCCCCCCCTCGATGTTCAGGGGGCGGTGGTGGGGGTGCAAAGGAAAAGCCTGAAGAATCGCTGGTCCTCTGCCCTTCCTCCCCACCCCAGGCCCTGTGTGCTATCGGCTGCGTGTGGGGGAGGGTCTTTCAGGAAAAAGCGCAGCGCTCCGGGTCCTTGTCTGCACTGCAGAGGTGTCGACAATGGAAAGGCGTTCTCCAGAAATGAGGGGTTTGCTCTGGTGACCGGCGGACACTTTCCCTCCTCCCCTCCACCCCAGAGGTGGCTGCATGCGCCAAGGGCTCAAGCTATTGTCCCACATGTGCTTGGTGTCAGTCAGTGACCGGCTGCCTGCCCCTGTATCTCTCCAGAGGCATTGGAAGGGGCCTAAGGGATAAAACCCCAAGGTGATAGAGGCCTCTGAAATACGTGTGTTAGATCTTTGGGGTCTTTGCTTGTTGAGACGCTAGGATGCATTGAGTGTGATCTGCAGATGAAATAGAACAAGACTTTTAATTTGGTCCCTCAGCTGGTGACATGCGCGAGGGAAGAAAGGAATGTGGGCGGGAGACTGGTACCACTTCAATAGAGCAGGCAGCTGGTAGCAGCTGTGGTCAGATGTTCGGCTGCATGTGTGTGTTCTCCTTGTGTGCTGCCCCCAGCTCTGCCCAGACAGCCGGCACGGCAGGCCGCGAGCGAACCGCCCAATGACTACAAGATCCGTTAAGGAATGAAGGCACCAGGCCAGGTTTTTGTCGACAAAGCACCTGGCAGACTCTACAAAGGTATCTCTTAGTATATGACAATGGATGCAGCTCAGCGAATGCCAGGACTTTCCATTTCCCCCCTCGGCTGGACCAGGACACTGTCTCAGGGATACCTCTTTATACCCTGATGCAAACAAGTTACGTACTGCTCCTCTGACATCATTAGTTACTGCCCCCTGATGTGGCTAGTTATCACCCTTCTCCTTGTACACGTTGGTTCGATCAAAACCTCTTTATTCATCACGCTGTGATCCTGACCGTATCTTTTAGGAGGCGTCAGCGTGTTCCTGTTAACTTTGGGGAATGTTTTTGTACCATCCTTGATATCGGGATGGTCTGGTACCACTCGATGTTGGGATGGTCTGATACCCCTCTTCTGGAATGTGTTTGCGTGAATGCCTGATGTTTGCTAACTTTGCTTTATATCAGCAAAGCTTGCCCACGACTTCAGCTCAGGACTCATACCAGACCTCTGTGAAAAGGGCTTATATCTCAGGCTCTCTTCCTACGACATTAGCTACCATCAATGGCGCTGATATGCCAAAATGCCCAGTGTTGACTAATATAGGCTGGCTAGCATATAAATATATATCATAATAACAGGTATCATAGAATCATAGACTTTAAGGTCAGAAGGGACCATTATGATCATCTAGTCTGACCTCCTGCACAACGCAGGCCACAGAATCTCACCCACCCACACCAAACCTGTGTCTGAGCCATTGAAGTCCTCAAATCATGGTTTAAAGACTTCAAGGTGCAGAGAATCTTCCAGCAAGTGACCTGTGCCTCGGGTGACCAGATAGCAAGTGTGAAAAATCGGGACAGAGGGTGGGGGGTAATAGGAGCCTATATAAGAAAAAGCCCCAAATATCAGGACTGTCCCTATAAAATAGGGACATCTGGTCACCCTACCTGTGCCCCACGCTGAGGAAGGCGAAATGATCCACACCCTAGTTCTATATCGGTATGCACTGAGCACCAACAATATTAAGCATAAATGTGGCACTGACCTCTACCTCCTGTTCCTGTTCATTTATGCTAAATACCCCATCACATCTGGCATTGGCTGAAAACAGCAGTTGGTGCAAGCGGCCAGGAAACCTGTCAGCAATCAAGATGCTGTCGTTCTCTCTCACGGTAGAAGCTCAGGAAGTCCCTTTGCGGCTCTGCACTTGGGAAGGAACAGAGCACCAAAGTACGGAACTGGGGCACTGGGTTGGATTTTAGTGCAAAGAGACGTGTAACTCGGTAAATCATATAAATAACGCCAGCTGAAATCTGCAACCTGGGGAGCACCCCTTCTGCCTAAGGCGAATGGAACACCGGCTGCACGGGAGAACCTTTTTCCCGCAGCATCTTAATAAAAGTGCCCGACATTGGTTATTTGGTCTCTTGAGTATATTGCATAATGAGATAACGAACCAAATTGCGGCCAAGCACTTGACTATACCATTTATCTATGCCAGTGCAGGATCAGATATTGGGTTGGATCCCCAGGTGGTATAAATCAGGGTCGCTTCTGTGCACCCCTGATTTACCCCCGCTGAGAATCGGGCCCCATGTGGCAGAGGCTCTGGTCACTCATGGATCACACAGGATCATCTGGCCTTTTCCACAGTGCGGGGAGGAACCTCTCCCCCCATGATGGGGTAACATGCAGGGGATGTCTTTGGGACCCAGCCTCCTATCCTGCAGGCGTGGGTGAGTTGGGTACTGTTTGTCCATTTTATATGCAGGATTATATTGTGATCTCACCGGGGCAGGTGTGACCAAGTGGGAATTTTCTGTAATATTTTTATGAATTCTGTGTGTGCCGCAGAGAGCTAAAAAGTGACAAGTTTTTAAAGTGCTTATAGCCCAATGCTAGAAGCCTAAATAATAAGATGGGTGAACTAGAGTGCCTCGTATTAAATGAGGCTATTGCTATAACAGGCATCACAGAAGCTTGGTGGAATGAGGCTAATCAATGGGACACAGTAATACTAGGGTACAAAATATATCAGAAGGCCAGAACAGGTCGTGCTGGTGGGGGAGTGGCACTATATGTGAAAGAAAGCGTAGAATCAAATGAAGTAAAATCCCTAAATGAACCAAACTGTACCATAGAATCTCTAGAGATAGTAATTCCATGCTCGAATAATAAGAATATATTACTGACACCTGACCAGGATGGTGATAGTGACTGTGAAGTGCTCAGACAGATCAGAGAAACTATTAAAATAAAAAACCCAATAATAATGAGGGATTTCAACTATTGACTGGGTACATATCTCCTCAGGATGCGATGCGAAGATAAAGTTTCTTGACACCTTAAATGACCACTTCTTGGAGCAGCTAGTCCTGGAATCCACCAGAGAAGAGGCAATTCTTGATTTAGTCCTAGATGAGCACAGGATCTGGTCTAAGAGGTGACTCTAGCTGGACCGCTTGGTAATAGTGACCAGAATATAGTGAAATGTAACACCCCTGTGGCGGGGAAAACACCACAACAGCCCAACACGGTAGCATTTAATTTCAGAAAGGGGAACTACACAAAAATGAGGTTAGTTAAACAGGAATTAAAAGGTACAGTGCCAAAAGTGAAATCTCTGCAAGCTGCGTGGAAATGTTCTAAAGACACCAGAACAGAGGCTCAACTTAAATGTATCCCCCAAATTAAAAAACACAGTAAGAGAACCGAAAAAGAGCCACCGTGGCTAAAGAACAAAGTAAAAGAAGCCGTGAGAGGCAAAAAGGCCTCCTTTAAATAGTGGAAGTTAAATCCTAGTGCGGAAAATAGAAAGGAACAGAAACTCTGGCAAAGGAAGTGTAAAATAGAACGAGGAACATATTCATAAGTGATCTGGAAAAAGGGATAAACAGTGAGGTGGCAAAATTTGCAGATGATACAAAACTACTCAAGATATTTAAGTCCCAGGCAGACTGCGAAGAGCTACAAAGGGATCTCACAAAACTGGGTGACTGGGCAACAAAATGGCAGATGAAATTCAGTGCTGATAAATGCAAAGTAATTCACATTGGAAAACATAATCCCAAATATACATATGAAATGATGGAGTCTAAATTAGCTGTTACCACTCAAGAAAGAGATCTTGGAGTCACTGTGGAGAGTTCTCTGAAAACATCCACTCAATGTGCAGCGGCATCAAAAAAGCGAACAGAATGTTGGGAATCGTTAAGAAAGGGATAGATAATAAGACAGAAAATATCCTGTTGCCTCTATATAAATCCATGGTACGCCCACATCTTGAATACTGCATGCAGATGTGGTCGCCCCATCTCAAAACAGATCTATTGGAATTGGAAAAGGTTCAGAAAAGGGCAACAAAAATGGTTGGGGGTATGGAACGGCTGCCGTATGAGGAGAGATTAATAAGACGGGGACTTTTCAGCTTGGAAAAGAGACGACTAAGGGGGGATGTGATGGGGTCTGCTTACCCCGTGTGATGAACTGGGACTGTTCTTAATGTGGTCTTTGAATGCTGAGTGGGGAGTGTTGGCTGGGATGGTCTGCATTGGGGGATGGGAGACTGGCCGTGAGGGAGGATACCTGAGCATGTAACATGAGAACCCAGGAAGGGGTTAGAGGCCAGGTGACACCTTTGCCCCAGAAACTGGACAAAGGCTGGGGGAGGAGACGCTGGGGGGAGAGTTTCAGGAGCTGGCTGGTAATGGAGGGAGCCCAGATGGGGCTCTGCCCCCCCCAATGGGGCTGTGGTGCCCCTGGGACCCCAAGATGGACCTAACTGGAGTGGTCCTGTTGTCTGTGCTTGCAAGACCTGTCTTGGACTGTGTTCCTGTCGTCTGAATAAACCTTCTGCTTTACTGGCTGGCTGAGAGTCATGGTGAATTGCAGGAAACCGGGGGTGCAGGGCCTTGTGTCCCCCCACACTCCGTGACACCCCGCCCTAGCCCGGACAGGGTTAAGCCCATATTATGGATAGTGGATGTCCCGCCTCCCTGGCGAGACTGGGCATGCTCCAAGTGCTCTAGCAGTATAAAGGGAGGGAGCCCATCTCATTCTGGGTGGGAGGCCGCAGGGGAAGGACCTGCCTGGGAAGCGCCTGTGGAGGGCCAGCCACAGCCATTGACTGCACTAGGAATCGAAGCCTTTCGCAGCCCGCCCGCACCCCGGCGACTGGAGGCGCCCCCGGAGACGACCGGCCCCGCTGAACACAGAGAACCCGACATCACATGGAAAACACCAGCGCAGACTCTGGTAGGAAGTGACCCAGGGAGGGTGATGGAGTGGTACCCCCGCCCGGGAAACCTCAGCATGTTTTGGTAGGACCCCCCCACTGAGTCAGTGGCAAGGCGCTATGCCACTGTTAGGGCCCTGGGTTCGGGCCCAGTGTAGTCGGGTGGGCCCAGGCCCCCTCACTGGGGTCACCACACCCCTTTGTGGGTGCCCCAACTTTATAGACTCTGGCCCTAGGCTACGCTGCCCTGCACCGAAGGGTGGCACGATAGACTCTGGCCACTCGGCCATGCTGCCCTGCACCAAAGGGCTGCTTTGTAGACTGTGACCGAAAGGCCACGCTGCCCTGACCCTAGGGGCGTGGACCATCACAGGGGATATGATAGAGGTTTATGAAATCATGACTGGTGTGGAGAAAGTAAATAAGGAAATGTTATTTACTCCCTCTCATAACACAAGAACTAGGGGTCAGCAAATGAAATGAATAGGCAGCAGGTTTAAAACAAACAAAATGAAGCATTTCTTCACACAACACACAGTCAACCTGTGGAACTCCTTGCCACAGGATATTGTGAGTCCAAGACTATAACAGGGTTAAAAAAAGAACTAGATAAGTTCACGGAGCACAGGTCCATCAATGGCTATTAGCCAGGATGGGCAGGGATGGTGTCCCTAGCCTCTGTTTGCCAGAAGCTGGGAATGGGCGACAGGGGATGGATCATTCGATGATTCCCTGTTCTGTTCATTCCCTCTGGGGCACCTGGCATTGGCCACTGTCAGAAGACAGGATACTGGGCTAGATGGACCTTTGGTCTGACCCTGTATGGCCGTTCCTATGTTCTCAGTTTCCCCCTATACTTTGCATTGCTACCCAGTGGGGAGGAAAGGATGATGTTTGCTCTGGGGCAGACACAGGTGCGTGGGTCACCTCCCTGTCTGGGTGGAATGAACAGAGTCATTAAGGAACTGGCTGAAACCAACCCGGATCAACAAGGGGTCCAGAGAGACCACACCAGCTCCCGTGCGTCGTGGATCCACTCTCTGGGCAGGGCAGGGCAGCTCAGCGGAGACCCGCTCTTGAGAACGAAGGGAGTGTGGGTGGAGGGGCCTAAGAGTCGGCTTCTGGGAGCTCTCTCACCTGTGAACCGATGAAGGAGATCAGAGAGAAATACAATGCCTGGAAGTGGAGCTGTCTCCAGCTCTAGCTGGTGAATTGCTCTGGGCTAACCAGAAGGGTTGATGCTTTAACCTTCATTTCAAACAGGGGCGTAGCACCGAGCATGCGGCTCCATGACAGGGTACCTGTCATTTTTATTTGGCCCTTTAAACCGCTAGACAGAGCCATGGTGCTATAATTAGGGCCCTACCAAATTCATGGTCCATTTTGGTCAATTTCACGGTCAGAGGATTTAAAAAATCATCAATGTCATGATTTCAGCTATTTCAAGCTGAAATTTCAGGTGTTGTAATTGTAGAAGTGCTGACCCAAAAAGGAGTTGTGTGTGTGTGTGTGTGTGTGTGGAGGGGGGTCACAAGGTAATTGTAGGGGGGGTTGCGGTACGGCTCCCCTTACTTCTGCGCTGCTGCCTCGGAGCTGGGCCCTCAGTCAGCAGCTGCCACTCTCTGGCCGCCCAGCTCTGAAGGCAGCGCAGAAGTAAGGGTGGCAATACTGCAACCCCCCCCCCCCTAAAATAACCTTGTGACCCCTCTGCTTTTGGGTCAGGGCCCCCAATTTGAGAAATGTTCGTCTCCCCCGTGAAATCTGGTCTTGTGTGTGCTTTTCCCCTATACTCTACAGATTTCACGGTCCGGGACGCGTTTTTCATGGCCGTGAATTTGGTAGGCCCTAGCTGGAATGTATTACAATTCTTATAATACAATAGGGAGTGTCAACAGGTGACGCTGTTACAGTTTTCCAAGTTCTCTCTCTTAGGCAAATGTCTGCACTACAAAATTAAGTCGACCTAATTTAGTGCGCGTCTACGCTTCGCTCCTTGCGTCAGTGGTGAGTGTCCTCACCATGACCGCTTGTATGCTTGACTGTACCGTCCGTGTGGGGCATTGTGGGAAGGCTCTGGAAAGCCAGTGGCGGTCGACATAAACAACGCCACGTCTACCCTGACACCGCGTCGACCTAGCTCCAGCGCCCTTGATTCTGCGCCGCTCGGGGAGGGGGAGTTATTAAGTCAGGCGCAGCTGGGCGGTGACGTTGGCGAAAGCGAAATGTAAGTGTAGACGCTTCCGTAGCTAGGTGGATGCAAACTGCTTTGTATCGCCCTAACGCTGTAGTGTAGCGCAGACCCTAGTGTGCGTGTTTAGTCTCTGAAGAAATGCTCGTGTTGCTGATTTGGGTTATAAAAGGTTCCGGGGACTGGATTCAGTGGGAGTGTTTGTCCTCTGCCTTGGCCTCAAACTGGAGTCAATTTCTGAGGCGAAGTAACTGTCACCTGGAAGGCTGAGATTCCTGGACAAAGGAATCCTTGCCTACTGTTTGCCCACCTTTGCTCCTGGACGGGTGTATACAACTGTGACGAAGTGGGACTGTTCTTACAGTTTCCTCTGAATACTGTGTGGGTGCCTCAGTTTCCCCTATGCATTTCTTAAGTCTCCAGTGTGCATAAATGGCCGACACTCTGTATCCTGGCAACAAATGGCCGGGGTCCTTCCCCCCTGCAAGGAGATACCTAAAGGTGAATAAAGAGATCAGGTGACCTCCTGACCCAGGAAAGAGACAAAGGGCAGAAAGGAGGGGCTGGAGGGGGTTTCAGTTTGGAGCTGGCTGGGGACGGGGAGTGAGTGCAGACGGGGGTGTCTGGCTCGCTGGGCCCCAGAATGGACCTGGCCGAGGGGTCCCGTTCTCTGTACCTACAAGCTCTGGTTTAGACCATGTTCCTGTCATCTAATAAACCTCTGTTTTACTGGCTGACTGAGAGTCACGTCTGACTGCGAAGTGGGGGTGCGTGCAGGTCCTCTGGCTTCCCCAGGACCCTGCCTGGGCGGACTCGCTGTGGGAAGCGCACGGAGGGGCATATGCTGAATGCTCCAAGGTCAGACCCAGGAGGTGAAGCCGTGTGAGCTTCTTGCCCTGAAGACAGTCTGCTCCAAGGGAGAGGAGGCTCCCCAGAGTCCTGACTGGCTTTGTGGGGAGCAGTTCCAGAGCATCGCCCGGGGACTCCGTGACAACAACGTAGGTAAACAAGCTGCACTTAGAATAGGGCCAGACTCACTGATTTCTCCTCCACTGGGAAGATGACCTGCAAGGCCTTGACCATCCGCTACTGCTCTGCTGTGGGTTGACCGGTGGTGTCGGAAAAAGAGGCAACAATTGTTAATCATTTTATTGTATAAATAAATAAAACAGCCTAGAAACGCAACCTGAGACTAAGACATTGCCCAGTGCTCAGATGGCTATTGGCTGCCCCAAAGCTGGGAGCGCCGGGGGCCAGCCATGGAGCTTTATTCCCCTTGGGAAATGATCTTTCTGCAGCTGCCTCTGTAGGGGTCAGAGAGCATCGTAGGTGGTGTCACCTCGTCAGAGCTTGGGCGTTACTCCGGGGGGAGTTTTGTCAGACTGCTCTGAAAGAGCCGGGACCAACCATTCACTGGCATGAAGATTTGTACCTGCACGGCATGCTGTCCTGGGTCGCACCACACTTCCGTACCATACCATAAGGAGCTGGGTTTTGACAGGCTGTATGTGACAAAACACATCCTGGGCTAACCCCAGAGACACATCCCTGGGATGTTTTATTATGAAGAGATGAGGAGATGCCATTCCCAGACGGGAGCCAGTGTTCTGGTCTGACAAATACTCTACCTCCATTTTTAATTTGTGATTTATTTGGTAGTAAACCCGCAACATGCGTGGAAAGACGCCAATCTGTTGCAAATCCAGCTGGGCTATTTTCACAGCAACTCTAGCATAATCACACCAAGTATGTTAGGCCGTGTTGAATGTAATCAGGTGATGGTCACTGGTTCCTAGGCAACCAGCAACCTCCAATCCAGTGATTAATGCATCTTTATCTGTCATAACGAGGACCAAAATAGAGTTACCTTGTGTTGGGTGCAACACCTTCTGTGTTAGCAAATTATCACCTATAATTTTTAATAACTGGAATGACGTTTTATTATTGGCTGCATGATACCTCCGGGATTTGTCTCCTAAATCGAACTCCCTCATAGCAGCGCCCCATCTGTCTGTAAACAGGAACTCGTTCTGTGGGAGTGCCCACTCAATCCTTAATCCCTCCTAAACAGATTATAACCAATCCTGTGAAAGATCTCCTCCAGTTTCAGTAATGCCAATTACAGAAATATACATTGTTTTTCTCGTCAATGAGAATTTCGACTTCCTCTTGTCACTGGTTAATAAGCAAGTGAAACGTTTCTTTTCTCTGTGTTCTTTGCCACATCAGTTCAATTTGTTCATGATGCCCCGAGTTTGAGTTTTGTACCTCATTTGCCTCCGTGGCATCCTCCATTTGTGTTGGTGAGTTAATGCCCTCCAAGATGCTCCAGCTAGTCTCTGCCCAAGAAGATTAGTCCCCTACCTGGGAGATGCGGGCCATCCCATTTGTAGATCTCTCTCTCCTACTGAAATGTGGCCCAATGTTAAATAAAACCAAAACCATCAACCTCATACCAGTCAGGCAGCCAACAGTGCCCATCCAGTATTTTCTGCCTTCTCTTGGTTAATGACTGGTTAGGATATCTGGGAAGATCAGTTGGCCATTCATCTTCTTCTGCTTTGTTCCAGGATGCCTGAGGTCTTCTATAATCTGTGTAGTTCCATGTGATGCCACGTCATTGGTACCAATATGTATCATCATCCGTGGAGATTACCAGAGACTTTCCCAATCCGGTCTAATCCTGCGGTTCCGTCTCATTTCTTCACTCCAGGAACATCGTCCTACTGTCCTTGTGGCCTTTGCTGAATTCTCTGTCCGCTCTTCTTACTATGGAGTTGCTGCCGCTGATTGTCTGCATTCTGAGGATGGTTGAAGACTCTCTCCTGGATGCTACTCATTTCGTACCGCAAGGACACCCATCAGGTATGTCCCCTGTAGCTTTCTGTTCCACTCCTCCAGAGACGGGTTCTTCTGTAGTTGACCTGCTGAGTATCTGAAAACGTCTGGATACTTTTAGCCTCTTTGAATCCCTCCCGCGCCTCTTTCCTCTCGTGGTCACAAATTGCCAGTCCGCTTCTTTGGTTTCTACTCTTTCCAAATCTTTTATCTCTTTCCTTTCCTTTCGTGGCCTTTGTGGCAATGATTTATTAACCTAGTTGTCTAAGGGTATGTCTACACTACGAGGGTAATTTGATTTTACTTAAATCGAATATGTGGAATCGATATTGCAAAGTCGAAC
>NW_020665187.1:4401900-4402174 GCF_002925995.2 Terrapene triunguis | reverse complement strand
TGCCCACAGGTGGGTCAATGGCTCGCTGCCCACCCTTTCCCAGCCCCCCTCCATCGCAGTTCTCAGAAGCGGCAGCCGTTAATGAGGCTTAGGGAATTGCTTCCACCTTCTTGACCCCTGTCCTGAGGGGTTGATGTTCATAGAAGAATCATGGACGTGTAGAACTGGAAGGGACCTTGAAAGGTCATCGAGTCCAGTCCCCTGCCTTCACAGCAGGACCAAGTACTGTCCTTGACAGATTTTTGCCCCAGATCCCTAAATGGCCCCCTCAAGG
>NW_020665187.1:4377984-4401800 GCF_002925995.2 Terrapene triunguis | reverse complement strand
TTTTGCCCCAGATCCCTAAATGGCCCCCTCAAGGATTGAACTCGCAATCCTGGGTTTAGCAGGCCAATGCTCAAACCACTGAGCTATCCCTCCCCCCAAGTTCAGGGGTTCCTCTATGGGGGTGCCACAGCTGTCTCCCCACTTCCCTGCTGAGCTGTCAGTCCAGAGCACCTGGTCCCAGCAAGCCGGTAACATGTCCTCACACTGAGGCAGGCAACACGACTGGCCCAGCCACGGCCAGCGTCCGCTCTCCCCCGGGGGCCTGGCTGTTGGTGTGAGAGCTTCCCTCAGAACGCAAACAGTCGGGAGATCCCAGGCGGGGTTTGTATCTCCAGGATGTAGCTTTAAGCACTCGCCGGACAGAGCCACCGCTGACTTTGCCGTCCCTCGTGGGCGCGGCCTGAAGCGAGGCCTGGACCGGAGGACAGGTTCGCTCCAGCTAGTGCTGGGGCGATCTCCGGGCTCCACGGCTGGGGATGTGGCCGATGGCAGGTTTGGGGGGCGGGTGAAGGTTTTGGGGGGCGGGGTTGGTCTTGGCCTTTGTTGAACTTAATTGCTGCTGCCTTGTTCCCAGACCAAGGACTGGTGGACGTACGAGTTCTGCTACGGGAAACACATCCAGCAGTACCATGTCGAAGGTAAGCCTCGCCTTGCCACGTCCACTGGCTGTTTGCTGGGCCCGGCGGGAGGGGCGCGTGTGGGCGGATTATACAGGCCCGAGGACGTGTCCAGCCGCTCATCTCGGAGGGTGACTGGCCTGGGCTCGCTCAGTGAGTTTGGCTGGGAGCTGGGAAAGCCGCCCAGTTTCAACGCTCGGGATATGAAAGACCCTGGTGCGTCAGCCCCAGCTGTGCCCAGGCCCATGGCGGCATGTAAAGGGCAAAGGGGCCGGGGCTACTCTGCTGTGATCACTTTCATTAGATCCCCTCCCACCCCCGTGGCATCCTGTATCCAATCTCCCTCTGGGGCTCCCTGTCACCGTTGTGGGCTCACTGCACCGCCGACCCCCTCCGTGAGCTGCACGAGGGGTGGCCCCCTTAGTTCTCCTCTGGGTGGAAACTGACACACCCAGCGCAGCTGCCGAGCGTCTCTGCGCGGGGCGCTCGGTGTTTGATCTCGGGGAGGTGCCTGTAGCAAAGGAGATTTTACCCCCAAAGATTGGGCCAGCATCCAGCCCTTTCCCCGAACCTGATCTGGGACAGGATACCGCGTCAGGGTGAAGTATTTACATGGCTCCTGATACCCTGTCTCCGGTGGGTGACGCTGTCGTCCCCATGGTCCCGCAGGAAGTCTGGGACAGAGCAGTGTCCCGAGTCCCAGGCGAGTGCTGGAACCACTGGCCACCCTTCCTGGGGGGGGGGGGGTGTCTCTCTGCACTCCGGGGCCCCCCAGGGGTTCAGCACGCTCTAACGTGGGTCGCTCTGTGTCGCTGTTTGTTTCCCAGAGTCGGAGATTAAAGGAGACATCTTGTACCTCGGGTATTATCAGTCGGCGTTCGACTGGGACAACGAGACAGCAAAGGTTGGTGCTTCTTGGACCTCCTGTGTCGTGCTGCAGTGTGAACCCCTGGTGCTCTAGGTTGGGGAGAAGGGAGGTGGGCTCGGCTGGGGGTCTGTCTAGCGCTGGCTCAGCAAACAGGGTAAGCAGTTCACCCCTAAGTCCCCGCAAGCTCTCCCCTCCTGACAGTGGGCCCTGCTGTGCAGAGCAGGGGACTGACTCGCTGTGTGACGCGGGAAGTAACTTTCGCTGCCTCGGTTTCCCCATCTGTATAATGGGACGACAATCTCCCAGGAGGCCGAGTGGCTTGGTGTGTGGGGGGCTTTGCGATCCCCGGAGACAGCCCTAGCTCAGCGTGGACAGTGAAGTTGGGAGCTTTAATGACCTCATCCAAAATTCACCTTCCTAGGCTTCGAAACAACACAGGCTCAAACGCTACCACAGCCAGACATATGGCAACGGTTCCAAGTGCGACCTGAGCGGGCAGCCCAGGGAAGCTGAAGTCAGGGTAAGTCGGGGGTGTGTGTGTGTGTCAGTTCTCTGGAGTTGGGGTGAGCCGGGGAGACTCCCTGAAGACAGAGGGGGCCAGGGCAGCCTCTCTTTGGCCTGGGTTATCTGCTGTTTAAAATGCCAGCAGTGACTAGGGGAGGCTTCCGTGGGGGGGTGGGGAAGGGGTGGAGGCGGACGAGCCCCTCGGGCGTGGCAGGGTGCCCGGCAGGCCCCGCGGGACTCTCCGTGAGCCCCAGGGCACCTTAACCCTGTTCCCCCCGGCGGCAGTTCCTGTGCGAAGAGGGCTCTGGGGATTACATTGCCCGGGTGGACGAGCCGCAGTCCTGCTCCTACGTCCTGACCATCCACACCACCCGCATCTGCCACCACCCCTTCCTGCGACCGCCCTCCACGGCCACCCCCCAGGCCATCCGCTGCCACCCGGCCCTGAGCCCGGCCCAGTACGTGGACTACGTCCAAGCCCAAGTGTGTGAGTATCTGGGACGGGGATGGGGGGCGGCTGAGGGACTCGGGTCTAAATCTGAGCCCCTCCCAGGGCCTACAACAGCAGCTTGTCCCAGCCCAGCAGATCCCAACCGTCTGTAGGGCGGGTTCTCGGGCTGCCCCACCCTCTCCTCCCCCCCAGGGTGGGCGGGTTCTTGGGCTGCCCCGCCTCTTCCCCCTGGGGTAGGTGGGTTCTTGGGCTGCCCCGCCCCTCCTCCCCCCAGTGCTGGGCGGGTTCTCAGGCTGCCCCACCTCTTCCCCCTGGGGTAGGGGGGTTCTCAGGCTGCCCCACCTCTTCCCGTGGGGTGGGCGGGTTCTCGGGCTGCCCTGTTCCCTCCTTCCCCGGGGTGGGCAGGGCCTCTGTGGTGACTGAAATCCCATCTACGCTGGCCAATGCAGTCGACACCAAGCGCAAGGTGGAAGAGATCTCCGAGGAGCTGAAGACCCTGGACACGAGGCTGTGGAACGAGCGAGATCCCAACCCTGCCACCCAGCGCCCGGAAGGTGTGGATCCAGCCCACCCCCTCCACGAGGAGCAGGAAGCGGACGGTATGGCAGCTTCTTCGCGCTGAGCTCTGGGTGCTCGTGATCCCCTGTGGGCAGCCCCGTCCTCTGCCCGGGCTCGGGGCTCTCTGCTGGGATCTCCTGGTGCGATGGGCCGTGCGCCCGGCGGGGGCCCCCTCACACCCCCATGGACGTCAGGGAGGCGCAGGAGGATCTGGTAGTGCCCCAGCGCTGCTGAGCGCAGGCAGCTCGCTGGGCCTGGGTGGGGCCGCGGGGCTCGAGCCTTCCCCTCCGCCTTCAGGAGTATTGCCGAGGCGTCGTGGGCACTGTGGGTGAGCGAAACAGCCGGGCGGGCCGGGGCGAGATCCTGCTCCCGTCGAGCCTGGCTGACGGCAGATGGAGGGCGACCGGCTGCCTGGGACTGGAGTAGGCTGGTGGGATCGGGCACACGTGAAGCTTACTCAGGGGCCTAAGGCTGCCCCGGTGCCCCGAGCACTTCCCAGGACTTCAGCGGTGTGGGTGACGTTTTCTCCTTGCTTTGTGCCAGCCGCTCCCAGGGAAACCCCCAGACCTGGCCCAGGGGACGACACCGACTTCGGGGATAGAGCACTCGGAGCGGGCGGGCTGCCGGACCGCACCAAGGTAACGGCTCTGTCCGGTGTGGCCCTCCTCCTCCCCCCCCCCCCCTCCACGCACGGTCTCTCTTCTGGCTCGCTGTGGTCTGAGCCAGGAAGCTGGCACAGCCATGCCAGGCACCGCCGCCTCCTGGTCTCACCCTGGGGTGGGGCGTGGGGTCAGTGGTAACTGTGTCAAGGTTCAGTGCTGGGGGAAGGGCAGCAGCTCCCCCTCACTCCGCCGACGCAGAGCCCCCGCCAACTCCTGTAGTGATCCCGGGTCTGCCACCGTGTGAGCAGCACGTTGATTGTCTCCCTTCTGTCCCAGCCAGACCTTCTCCCGCGGGACCCCAGGGGGGGGCTGCTGCCGAGTCCAGCGGCTGGGGAGCAGTTTGCCCTGTTGCGTGGCCTGGCGTCTCTCTGGGTAGGACAAGGCTAAACAGCGGTGGCTTTGCGGTTGGCAAATCAGGAGCCCGGCTCCCCGGTGCTGTAGCTGGGGCAGTTATGGCTGAGTAATTTGTCCCCCTGCCCCTGGGTCTGGAGTCCCCCGTGTCCCTCTAAACTCCCGGTGTCGTCCCCGCTGCAGGAGGACGAGGCGGTTGTGAAGCCGGCAGATGATCACCTGGCTGGTGAGTGTTTAATAGAATCCTGGGGCAAACCTCTCTGGGCCATCACTACACAGGGCGGGTTGTGGGGTGTCCTAGGGGGGAGCCCGTCCAGTGTCGGGGTGTATATTTGGCAATAACAAGCCAAAGATCATCTAGTGAGCGTTACCGTGATTTGCAATCCTGATCTCGGATGTGGTGCTCAAACCAATGGCCATGAAGCCACTGGTCCGTTTTATGGCCCTGATAAAACACAGGGGGACGTCTGCCGGGAGGCTGGAGCCAGGGCGTCGGCTCTCCGAGTGATCGGATGAACCTTCGCTGGCAGACAGTGCCTGGCGCTCTGGGACGTTGGGGGTTAAAGTCTCTGCCCCCTTGGGAATCCCGAGGGTCCTCTGCCTGGTTCTCCTTCAGAACTGCCTCGGCAAGGGGCAGGATCTGCCTGTGCCGGGAGGGGAACGGTTCTTTCCAGCACAGAGCCTCAGATGTTCTTGTTTCTCTGGCATCTTTCAGATTTCCAGCAAAAAATCCACTTCAAAGTGATCCGGAGCCCGGGGGATTTAGTCCAGTTTATCGAGGCACTGAAGGAAAACACCAAGAAGGTACGCGGGGGCCTGGCGTGGCGTTCTCCATCGGTGCTCTTAGCCCACAGCACTCCTCCATGGGAGGTGATCTATTGACCCTGGCTAATGATTACAGCTGGATTCCTGGCTCAGGGGCGGGCCTGATCTAGCGCTGAGTTTGATTCCCTCTGTTAATGTGAGCTGGTCCGGGCCTTGCTCTGTGCCTCAGTTTCCCCCTCTGGGATGCCAACCCTCCCTGACTACATAGGCCAGCTCTGAGATAGATTCATTTTCGTTCCCTCTGAAGCACCTGGCGTTGGCCGCTGTCGGAAGCTAGAGGGACCTTTGGTCTGACCCCGTGTGGCCATTGGGTGGGGAGTGTCTAAAAATCCCTTTTCCCCCCAGGGGAAAGAAAAGGCGAGCGAGTCGGAGAAGAGCCAGGAGGCCCCGAGGCCCGAGGAGGCTCCGGTCGCCGGGAGCGAGCGCCCGGAGGAGGAGGACGATGAGGACGACGCCGCCCTGCTGGGGAAGTTTGAGGAGGAGCTGGAGGACATCCTGCTCCCCAGCTCGGAGCGGGCCAGGCTGAAGGAGGAGGTGAAAACGGAAATGGAGAAGCAGTTCGACAACATCATTGACGAGGTGAGGCTGAGGGAGAGGCCCCTGCCCACCCCCCATCCCGTGTCTGGCGCCAGGGTGTCCCCTCTTGCCAGCCCCGTCTCCTCTCTGCCCTCCCTGGGGCGTGGCCGGATCCCGACGGGCGCAGATCCGGGATGGCTGCTGGGGCGTGGGCAGCGCCCCTTCCCCGCAGTGCAGAGGGACCCAGGGGCCGGCTGCCCATCCTGAGGGCATCAGGAAGCGTTCATGCCCCGCGGGCACGTGGATATTTCTGCTCCCAGTGGCCTCTCCCTGCCGCTTCCTTTGGCACCGTTACTTGTAACCATGACACTGGTGGGGTCACTGGGGACTGATCCCCGAACCTCTGCCGTTAACTGCTTGGGATCAGGTTTGGAGGCAGTATTGCATCTAGCCACTAGGGGGCGACGGAACCACACCGGTATGGTACTCCCTAGCCGCTGCGCCCCAGAACAGAGGGCAGGGGGCCCTCGCTGTTGGGGGAAGGCTGCAAGGGCTTGGGCTGGCATCGGCGGGGTCAGATCGCTGCTCTGTGGCCCGACCTGCCCTTCGGGAGATAACGGCTCCCGCCCCCCAGGTGGAGGATGAGCTGGAGACAGAGGGCCTGAAGGGCGAATTTGATCGGAACCACGCCTCCAAGTCGCTGGCCTCCACCCTCAACAAGCTGATGGACAAGCTGGATGACGGCAAAGCGGCCGAGAAAGGGGAGGAGGAGGAGGAAGAGGAGGACGAGGGAGACTCAGCCAGGAGCAGCGCGAACCACTTGGATAAGCAAGCAGCTGGTAGGCTCCGGTTCCCCGGGCTGCTTAGATCCACCCCTGGGCTGCTCTGCCCATGTCATCTTCAAGGGGGCGCGATGGCACGCACTTAAAGGTGTAGTGTCTGGAAATCTGGCCCTGGCCTGGCCCCATCTGGGGAACTCCTCGCCTCAGGGCTGCTCAGAGCTCCCTTCTCCCCCCCCAGCCTCCGGAGCTGAGCTTGGGGATCACTCCCCCTGTGTAGCAGGATGTTGCCCCTTGTAGATCTCCCACGGGAGAGTTGGGGATGGTGTCCGGGCTGGGGCAGCAGTGGGGCTGAACCCTGTACGATGCTCGGAGCAGAGGGGTTGGGATTGCTGCTTCTCTCGCAGCGCCACCCCGAACACGGTGCCTGGGGGGGGGGGGCACCACCGGCCTGGGGAAGCACTTTCTGATGGCCACTTGGGGCTGCGTAATCCCGGAGGGGGATGCCCAAAGGGGTGGGAACCCAGGCGGCTTGGCAAAGTGGGGCCGTAACTGTCAGCGTTTGCCCTCAGCGGCCTGGCCTTTGCACTTAGACATCCATGAATGGGGACAGCTTTGTCCATAGCGCCCGAAGCGCACAGAGCCGCCTGCCCCCCCGCGGTGCCACCCCTGGGCACTGAAGCCCCTCTCTGTAACCTTCTGTCTCAGAGGCCGACTCGGACGGGCGGGTGAAGGTCAGGGTCACTAGGATAAAGCCAGGCAGCCCCCTGCAGAAGGAACTGAGGGTGAGAGAGATGGGCAGCGAGAACCCGCAGCTGCGACACATTGAGAATGTGGTTAAGGACCTGCTGGAGAGAGAGGGCCTGAAAGCGGAAGGTAATGCTGGCCAGAGGGGAGGCTGGGGATCGGAGCTGGGGTCCCTAGAAGGGCAGGAGCAGTGGGACTGGAGTTACTGGGGGAATCTGAATAAATCCAGGGGGGTGAGGGGCTCTTCTGGTAATTGTAGGGCCCTCGAGAGGTCATCTAGAGTCCAGCCCCTGGCTCTGAGGCAGGACCAAGTAAACCCGTGACCATCCCAGCCAGGACTTTATCCAACCTGGTCTTAAAACCCTCCAAGGATGGGATTCCACAGCCTCCCTTGGGAGCCTGTCCCAGAGCCGATCTCCTCTTAGAGTTCGACATCTGACCGAAATCTCCCTCGGTGCAGATCAAACCCGTTGCCTCTTGTCCCACCTTCCGTGGATTTGGAGAAGGCGCGATGGGTCCTTCGATAAGTCCTCAGATACGCTAAGGGCTGTCGTCCGGTCCTCTCTCAGCCGTTCTGAATTCAAGACTAAACGTGCCCAGTTTTGAAACCTGTTCTCACAGGTCAGGTTTTCGAAACCTTTTATCGTTTTTGTTGCTCTCCTCTGGACGCTCTCCAATTTGTGCCCCCTAAAGTGTGACACCCTGAAGTGGGTGCAGTGCTTCAGCTGAGGCCTCACCAGTGCCGCATAGAGCGGGACAACACCCCCCCCCCCCTCGGTGCATTACATACTATGCTCCTGTTAATACACCCCGGAATATTATCCTTTTTTACAGCTACATCTCATTATTGACTCGTGTTGGGCTTGTGATCCGCTATAAACCCCAGATCCTTTTCAGCAGGGCGACCGCCTAGCCCAGAGGTGGCCAACCTGAGCCTGAGAAGGAGCCAGAATTTACCAATGTACCTTGCCAAAGAGCCACAGTAATACGTCAGCAGCCCCCCATCAGCTCCCCCCCGCCGCTCCCAGTGCCCTCCGCCAGCCCTGCTGATCAGCACCTGCCCCTCCCTCCCCGCACCTGCCGATCAGCTGGTTCGTGGCGTGCAGGAGGTTCTGGGGGGAGGAGCGGGGAGGAGCGAGGGCACGGCAGGCTCAGGGGAGGGGGCAGGGCCTGTGGCAGAGCCAGGGGTTAAGCAGTGAGCTCCCCCCGGCACATTGGAAAGTTGGCGCCGGCGTCGGTGCCTATACTAGGAGCTGCATATTAACCTCTGAGGAGCCGCATGTGGCTCCGGAGCCACAGGTTGGCCACCCCTGGCCTAGCCACTTAGTCCCCATTTGGTAGCTGTGCATTTGATTTTTTTTATCCCCCTCTTCCTGAATGAAGTTCTTTGCACTAGTCTGTGCTGAATTTCAGCTTGTTGGATTCAGACCAGTCCTTCAATTGGTCAGCGTTGTTTTGTATTCGAATCCTGCCCTCCGAAGTGCTAGCACCCCCTCCCAGCGTGGTGACATCCGCGCATTTTATAAGCATGCTCTCCAGACAAGTCATTCGTGAAAATATTGAATAGTACTGACCCCTCAGGACCCTGCTAGATCTGCCCGCCCACTTAGTGAACCATTGAAGACGACTTTGTGTACAGTCTTTCTACCCGTTACGAATCCACTTTCTAGTCATTTCATCTAGACCAGATTTCCCTAGTTTGCTTATGAGACTGTCTTCTGGGACTGTCAGAATGGCGCTACTTGGTCTGACCAAAGGTCCATCTAGCCCAGTATCCTGTCTGCCGACAGCGACCAAGGCCAGGTGCCCCAGAGGGAATGAACAGAACAGGGAATCATCAAGCGATCCATCCCCTGTCGCCCATTCCCAGCTGCTGGCAAAACCGTATTAAAATCAAGATCTATCACATCTACTTCTTCCCCTCATCCACTGGGCCAGCAGCCCCGTCAAATAAGGAAATTCGGTTGGTTTGCTATGTCTTGTTTTTGGCAATCCATGTTGGCCATTCCTTATAACCCTTTGTCCTCTCGGTTCTTATAAACTGATTGTTTCATGATTTGCTTCCAGTATCTTACCAGGTACTGACGTCAAGCTGAGTGTCCTTTAGTTCCACTTATGTTTGCCCTTCTCCAGTGGTCTGAGACCTCGCCTGGCCGCCAGTTCTCAAAGATAATGCCAATCTCCGTTCTGAGATTGCTTTAGCCAGGTCCTTCCGTACCCTCTTGAATTTCATCAGGCCCTGCCAACTTGACCACATCTAACCTATCTAACTAGTCTTTTAACCTCTCCTTTCCCTGTTAATATTTGACTGTGCCAAGTATCTGGTCACAGTTAACTGCTGATGTGAAGACTGAAGCAAAAGAGGCATTGGACATCTGGGCTTTCTTTGTCATCTGTTATGAGTTCTCCTTCCCCACTAAGTAGAGGTCCTACACTTGCCTTCATCTGTCTCTTGCTCCTAATGTATGTACAGAATCTCTTATGATGTTGGATGTCCCTTGCCAGGCGTAACTCGCGTTGTGCCTTGGCCTTTCTGACCTTGCTGGGGCTGTTTCTTAGCCATTTCCATGGGTACGTCTACACTACGAGATTAATTCGAATTTAGATAATTCGAATTTGGGAAACAGATTGTATAAATTCGATTGTGCGCGGCCACACTAAGCACATTAATTCGGTTTTTAATCACATTAATTCGGTGGTGTGCGGCCACACTACCCCATTAATTTTAACCACATTAATTCAGTGGTGTGCGGCCACACTACCCCTAATTCGAATTTACAAAATCGATTTTGGTGCTACTCCGCTCGTCGGGGTGGAGTACAGAAATCGATTTTAAGTGCCCTTTAATTCGAAGTAACTGGCTCCGTTGTGTGGACGGGTTAAGGATTGATTCGGATTAACGCAGCTAAATCCGAATTAAAGTCGTAGTGTAGACCAGGCCCATGTTTCCACTTCTCGTGGAGTCCTTTTCCGTTTTCAGATCTCCTGAAGGATCCATGCTGGCCTCTCACTATTCCTAGCTTCCCTTCGCCTTGCTAGTTTGCTGTTGTGCTTTCACCACTGTCCCTAATCTCGGGTTTTTAAGGCTCTTCTGGTGGGGTGGGAGCTGCTTGGTAGGTGTCCTCTCGTTAACTCTGGGGGGTGCCGAGAGGCGACTGGCCCAATGGGAAGTGAGTTGCTGACCCAGGAGGGTGGGATCCGAAAGGGGGACCGGATGTCACAAGACTCCCAGCTCTAAAGCCACCACGCTGTGTCACGTAGGATCCTACCATGGGCACCGGGCCATGGACTCCGCAGCTCTGTCTAGGACACGGGGGCGCTTTGCCTCCAGGCCAGGGCTCAGGGCTGATGTCCCCCAGCCCAGCTGCTGCCGGATCACCAGAGTCTAGACCTGCAGGGTTTTCCCTTCCGGGCTCTGCCGATACCCAACGCTCGCCTCTGCTGGCAATGTCTAAATCGAGGCTTTCTCCATCGTCCCGGCCAGGGCTGTGCCCCACTCTCCGCTCTTGTGGGGAACCCCAGAGTCAGGGGCTGGGGGTGTGGCAGACAGGAGGGGCCGTTGCCCACGCCCCTTGTGTGTGAGTGTGAGCTCAGCGGGGCCGTTGCCCACGCCCAACCTCCAGTGGGTTAGTTCCCCAGAGTGCCCCGCTCTGCGGCCTCGCTCGGACGCAGCTGGGAACGTGCTGGGGGGTGAGCCAAGCCGAGCGTGCCCCTTCCCAGCGTGGGGCGTCCCCCTCATTCCCTGCCAGGCCAGGTTTTCCGACAAGTGCCGCCTGGGTCTGCCCTTTGCCAAGGCCTCGGCTGCTCTCCCTGCGCCGGCGACCCGCTAAGGGATCTACACTCCGGGCGCTGCAGCAGCACCACTATGGGGGTTTCCCATCCCCTCCTCGCACGGTGGCATTGTCCCATTGGCCCCGCCGTCTCTACACTGGGGGCTAGGCTGGCATAGCTGCGGCGCTCAGGGGGGTGGGGTTTTCACACCCCTGAGCGCTGGAGATGTTGATTCGAACTTTGAGCCTACACCTGGGCTAACGCTCACGGCGCTTTGATCAACAGGTAAAATCGAGATCAAAATCGTGACGACAGGGGGCTTCGGGGATGAGGACGATACCCACTGGCTGTCAGATGAGGACACCAAGAACCTCAAAGACATTTTCTTCAATATCCTGGTGAAAGCAAGTCTAATGCCTTTGTGGCTTGGGGGCGGGGCCTTGGCTTGCGTCTTCCATCCAAGCATTCTGCAGCCACTAATGGATTAATCCCCATGCAAGGCAGGTCACGGGGGAAACTGAGTCACAGAAGGGAAGTGACTTTCCCCAGGGCATCCAGTGAGTGGGTGGCAGAGCTGGGGATGGGACCCAGGAGTCCTGACGTTGCTGTTTGTTCACCTACACAGCCTTCCTGCTTCACAACAGCTAGATGCCCCAGACATGCAGCCACCTCTGGGGAGGAGGGCATGAGTCAGCTACACAGCTGTATCGGGGGATGTGAGCAGGAGCTAGGGCCCCCATACAGACCAGACAGGTCCCCTCTGCCCCCAAGGTCTCGACCCCCAGACACCATGGCTGATTTACCCTGGGGGGCGAAGGCTGAGTCTCCCTGCTCCAGGTTCCAGCTGGTGTGACCAGGGAGCCTGACCCCAGATACTCCTGTCCCCCAGCAGCCCATGATCCCAGCTTTACCCTCCCTGCTGGTGATCTTGTCAGCAGCGGCGGTTCTCTTCCTGGAGCCCAGCCTTACGGGGCGGTGCCCTCCTCCCCTGGGCTAGGGCGGGAGGCGACTGGGGCCTGGAGCAGAGCTCCCTGCTGGTGTGGGGAAGGTCGGCCTGCCCCGACTCTCGCCCCAGCTGCTGGTGTGGGATCTCCACCCAATCCCCCCATGGGCCCCTGCTCTCTGCCTCTCCAGATCCAGGGCACGGAGGAAGCTCACAAGGAGCGGAGGCGGCAGCAGGAGCTGGAGGACAACTACCGCTTTGTGTGGGGGCGGCGGCAGGAGGAGGCGCCAGCGACCGGCGGCACCGACTCAGAGGAGTTGGATTTCTGAGCAGGCGCCGGACGACTGCCTGCAACACCCCCTCCCCCTGTCCCCCGTATGTCCCATTGACTCAACTAGTCGGGTGACCAGACATCAAGGGGGGAAAAACCAGGACGGGGGGTGAGGGGTAATAGACACCTCTATAAGGCAAAGCCCCAAATATTGGCACTGGCCCTATAAAATCAGGACAACTGGTCACCCTATTGACTAGTAACCCAGGCGCCGTGGCTTCTCTCCAGGGGATGCCCAGCGGGGCCTGGCCCCTACCAGCACTTGGGGGCCGAGGGCACCTATCGCTCTTGTCCCCCCAGCCGCCCAGGGGGCTCTGTGTGGGATGTCTCCTGCTAGGAGGATGGAGAGGGACTGGCTGATTTCCATGGTAACTGACGGCGGGAGCATCCTCTTTGGTCCCTTCGAGGAAGGGTGGGCGTGGGCTGAACCTGTGCCCGTGTGACCCGTCTAGCACACGCTAGCGGGTTCCATGCACCAACCCGCCTCCCCATGAGACTAATGGTGTCTCCCTACCCGTGGGGGCTCTGCCGGCTGGCCACTCCCTCAGGAGCAGGGGCTGCGGGGCCTCCCCATTTCATAGAGTTGGGCTCCCTGGGGGAGCTGTGCCCAGCGGAGAGACCAGGTGGCAGAGGCAGGCTGGGCAGGAGGTCACGCTGGGATCTCCCCTGCGTGTCTGCGGTGCCTGGGCAAAGGGAGGGCGGAGCTGGAGCCCTGGCGTTTCGAGAGCCGGGCACGTGGAGAAATGCCCTTCGGTGCCTGCGGCTGCTGGCAGGTTTTGGTCTGGAGCTGGGGGCGGGGCCTGGAGCCTGGTTAGCTCCTCCCACTCCACTGCTAAACCTGGCAGGAGCTGGGCAGCATGGCCTGTGGCCTCCCCAGGGCCAGTGCTAACCTGGAGCAGGGGATGTGGCTTAGTTCATTTGCATAAGTCGCTACCCAGCATGCTCTCCTTGACCTGCTCAGACACAGCTGGGGGCATCGGTGCCAGGCGCCCATGTTGTTTCCTGGAACTCCCTGGCCGTTTGGGGGTACGTGAGCCCCCTCTGGCCCTTGCTGTTCGCTAGCCCTTCCCTGCTGGGGTGGGAGCGTCGCCGTGCGCAGGAGCCGGGTGAGATCAGGAGAGCAGAGGGTTAGCGAGGCCTCACCCTGGTCCCCTCGCTGCCTGTGGCTGCCTGAGTTCATCCACCCTCTCTCCGAATGAGACAACTCACACGCGGAGGGAAGGCAAGGTCTCTCCAGCCCCTGCCCGCTCTTGGAGGGGGTGGAGGGACCCCGCTTCCCAAGGGAAAGGTTGGAAAACCATCCACGATCCAATTTGTATCAATAAACCAGGCTCGACTAGTCTGCTCCCTGTGTCTAATTCACTGCGGCGGGGCAGGGCCGCAAGCTGCCCCTCGGAGCGGCTCACGTTCCGGCCGGGCCCTCAGGCCTCGCGCCATCTGGAAACGAGCATTTCCTACTGCACGGCGCTGGCTCCTGGCAAGCAACCCTGGTTTGGTCCCTGCCCCCTTGGACCTCACCCGGGGTCAGTTACACCAGGGAGGCCCCCAGGTCCCCACTTGCAGCTCATTCAGCTAAGACCGGCTGGGCTGCAGCCTGGTCTCATGGCTGAAATTCCCACGGGCCTGCTCAGGACCGGGATCACCACGTGTTCCTCACTGGCCTGGTCTCGTGAGACACACACTCCGGCTCCAGGGCCCTCCCTGGCATCTCCCAGCTGCCCCGAGGCCTTTAATGTAACTCCCCGGCCTCTGGGCAAATGAATCCGAATGCTGGGGTCTGTGCCCTGGCACGGGCACCAGGGGGTGCGGCTGCCAGTTACCTGAGGGTTCCAGCCTTGCTTTGCCCAGGTGAAGAAGTCACCACGCCAGGTGTGCGCGCAGTGCTACAGTCTGGCAACAGGTGGCAGCACCTGTCTGAGTTGTTGCAGTTCCACCTTTACCTGGGTGATGCCAGGGGGAAAAGAATCGCTTGCGAAGCCAGGTCTCTGCTCCAGGGAGGTGGGTCAGGTGCTGGGGCTGGCGGGGGAGCTAGGCCAGCCCCTGCCTACCACCCAGAGGGGAATGATGGGGGGCAGGAGTGAGCAATCCATCCTTCCCCTCCCCTGGTGCCTACCCTCCTGGTGGGGCTCACGGGAGGCCACGCGGGGTAGGACCCAGCCACTCCTCCAACCTCCCTGCTCCCGAGCTCTGCCCTCGGCGGCGGATCTGCCTGCTGCCTTGGCCGCTCGGATGCGGAGGTCAAAGGCAGCTGACAGCACCCCTGCTCCATGCAGTCCCCCCATCCTGCCGCCTCCCCCCACCGCTCCCGCGGATGGAGCTGCAACCACGCCCCCTCGCTCTCTGCCTCACTTGGTGCCTCTGGGGCTGGCCAGCTGTTGCCCTTCCAGGCATGTGCCCCAGGCGGGATGGGTAGAAGGCCCATTCTAGTCTGAAGACCGGAAACAGGGTGACCCCTTGGTGCTTCTGCATCCTTGACTTATGGGCTGCCTCCATCCCCACCTTCAGGCCTGCTCTGGCCTGTCATCGCCCCTTCCCAGCAGGGGGAGCGAGGGGGCTGCTCCCCCTGTGCCCCACTGACCCCCATCCCCCTCTTGGACCAGTGGATCACTGGCCTCAGTAGTGTCACCTTTCCTCCAGCCCGTATGCCTCACCCAGCACTTACCCAGCAGCCAGACTGACGTAGGCGGGGATGGGCGACCGGACAGCCCATGTGTGAAGAGCAGGAAAACAATGTCCCAGATGGGGAGGAAGTTCCAGGCCTGGGCAGGGCCTGAGCTCGCCCTGAACTCTTCCCCAAAAAGTCCTTCCCTGTTTGCTCTGCACACTCCCTTGTTTAGCCAGCAGGCAGGGCCACTCCGAGTAGCTCCTGTGCTCAGAGGCCTGGCCACCTGCTTGGTGAATGATTAACCCCCCTGGGATGGGAGGGGATGGGCACTGGGGGTGTGAGGGCCTCAAACCTCAATGGGGAGAGGGTGGGTGCAGAGAGGCTGGCACGGTCCTCTGACCCCAACATGCTGCTGAGGGACAAAGTTTTGTGCCTCTGGGGTTTGGGCATAAACGGTGCTGTCGTCAGTAGCTACCGGCGTGGTGCTCTGCTTTGGTTCGATGATGCTAATGGTCGGCTGCGTGCGTGTTCCCTCTGTGTGCTGCGCAGATCGGTGACCCAGCAAACCCCGAGAGAGCCCCCAAAGACCACAGACTCTAGTAAGGTACGAAGGAACCCGAGCCAGGTTTATTGTCAAACGAAGCACAGTAATTGTTTCCCGTAGACTCTACAAGACATACTATGAATTTGTGCCCCCTGGCAATGGACCGGCTCAGCCAGTGGCGGGACTTTCCACTGCCCCCTAGGCCAGACAAAGATGCACACTCCGGGACCTACTTTTATACAGTTACAGGACAGATTACTCATCCCTACTGACGTATTGACTCGTTGGGGGCTGTCTCCCTCTTCGATCATGTCGGTTCAAACAAATCTATCCATCATGTTGTCCTTTTGACCCTGTCTTTAAGATGCACCTGCTTCTAGCAACCCTCTTCTTGCCAACTTTTGTGAGTGGGGCCTGCCTCTGGCTCACAGCCCAGCTTTTGCTTAGCAATGCCTGGAAGTACTTTGGTTCAGGCTTCAGGCCTCAGACTGGGCCTTTGATACAAGAGTTTATGTTTCAGGGCCTCATCTTACTACAGGTGCCGGCCTTGGAGCGCGCCAGCCGGTGCCCATGGCTGGGCGGGTAGCCTCGTCCCAACACCCGCAAAATCGACCTCTGTCCCTGCATGCCCCCCAAGCGCCTCTCTGAACCTCTCTTCCCTTGGCCCCTCTGCTCAGCCTGGTGCCCTAGTCGGCGCCCATCATGCAACTTGCTGCGTGTGCCCCCTGCAGGGGGGCAATGCCAGTGGGCACCAGCTCCTGGGAAGGGGATGGACCCGCCCCCCCCGCTGCTGCTCAAACCCAGCTGGTGTTTGTACAGCAGTAGTAACGGTGGAGTTATTGCTCCAGCAAGGATGGGCTCAGTGTTTGCTTTATGTATCAGCACCTCTGCTTTGCCTCTTCCTCCCACTCCCAGCTGGTTTCCCAGTAGCATGGGGGGAGGGGGAGGCACAGGCCACCATCTCCGATCAGGGCCTGGTCGTGCTGGCCACCCGCCACCCATCTCTGCCCCCAAGGGCTAGCGAGCGAGAATCCTCCGGACACCTCCATGGCTTTTGTTTGGAGCTAGGCCAGCGGTGCTGGGAGACGGTCGCAGCTCAGGGCAACTGCACCTGTGTGTCGCCTCCAGCAAGGGCCCCCACCCTCAGGTTCCCGGCTCCCCGGCTGTCACCTGTCTCAGGTGGAAACACACCTTGCTCCCTTCTGAGCAGGGTTTCTCCAGGCTCAACGGTTCCCTGCCGGGTTAGGGGGCCTGCTTGCTCTCCCTTCTGCGCTGGCCGACAATATGACTGCCCATGTGCTAGCTGCCAGCCACCCTGTGCCAGCCACCCTGTGCCAGCCAGCTGCTGGGAAAAGCCCTCCAGAGACAATCGTAAAAACACCCATGCACTCGCTAACAAGCTTACCGGAGATCACCCGAACCCGAGCCTGGGCTCTGGGGGAGCAGGCCTTTGACCCCCCGCACCCAACGGGTTTCAAGGTCACCCCCCACTTCAGCTCAGAACAAGCACACACTCTTACGGGGCCTCGGTAGTAGGGTTGCCAATTTTGGTTGGACGTACTCCTGGAGATTTAATCACATGACACCATCTTTAATTAAAGATTCAGCTTTAATTCCTGGAGATGCCAGGCCAATCCTGGAGGGTTGGCAACCCTACTGGGTAGGCCCAGTCCTTCCAGGGGTCCTGGCCTTTTGCTGGACCAAGCTGTTTATCTGAAAACCCTTCCTTTGTCCGTAGGTCCCTGGGGAATCTAGTCTGACCCCTCTAGGGGGTGGCTTCAAAGAGGCTGACAACGGAGAAAGTACATTAGCGTTCCCCTCCTTCCAGAGGGGTTCACCCGTACACCATTGCATGTGTAATACCATGGACTCCAGAGGTATTAACCCTAATGCAATCAGGTTGAACCTAATTAAGTCAAGTTCATCTTAATTCCATAAGGTTTGACCAGGATATCGTCAGGCTGTTGCAGACCATCCTTGGCATCAGCCCTGTGACGAAGAGGGGGGTTTTCTTGGATTTTCCTTGTTTTTTTTCAATAGTTTGCATGCAGAGGAGGTGGGACTCAGTTTCCCTGGGTGTTACTGGTTTAACGAGGGGAGGGGAGAGGGAGTTTGTTGTTACAGAGGACCGGAGAGGGAACTTGGGACCCCGGCCAATGGCCTGGAGAATGGATACCCCAGCGACTGGTGACCGGGAGGCCCAGCTCGGGAGTCACAGCCGTTTTTGGCCAGTGGGAGGACAATGGGCTGCGGCGAGAGGACCCCAGTGACCTAACCAGCCGGTTCCAGCCAGAAAGGGACAGAGGACAGAAGAGGAGGCCCAGGCGACCCTGTTTACCTGGAGAGAAGACAATGGACAGAGGTGGGGCTTGGGGGAGGTGATATCAGATACCCAGCTGGAAAGCACGGGGGGCTTGGGACTGGGCAGAGAAAGACAGGTGTGCTAAGGGTCAGAGAGGTGCAGTTCCAGGAGGTGGAAGGGCTTAACCCCCAAGAGAGAGTGGACCCCTGAGAAGGGCTGTTGCACTGAAGGGGGTTCCCCCCAGGGACCGTACGGGGCCAAGAGTGGGCACGACCTGTGAGTCCGTGACCATGTGGTAGCAGAGGATGGTTGGCGGATGCACCCTGTAGACAGCTGGCTGTGAGCGCAGGTGCTTTGCAGTGAGTGGCTGCCAGCGATAAAACAAGGGAATTGAAGGAACCAGAGAGGAAATGGCCTAGAACCAGCTCCGTAAGAGCGACCTGGCACGTCTGTGCAGGGAGAGAGGGCTGAGCGTGGGGAGGCTCACTAAGGAGCGGTTGATTGCTCAGCTTGTAGAGAATGACCCGTCTGAGGAACAGGCTCCAGACCCCGGGGGGCTCCTGGGGTGCCCGGAGAGCAGCCGTGGGGGCGGTCTGTGTAGCAGCCAGGAGTCTATCAGACCCGACTCCCCAGTCAGGTTTCTCCCTGGAGGAGCTGCAGAGGCTGGAGCTGAAGCTGAAAGCAAAGGAAGCTGGAGGAGCGGAGGCTGGTGGACAGAGAGAGAGAACGAGCGGACCGTGTAGAACAGCGGAAGCACGAGTTGGAGTTGGAGGAGAGACGGGCAAAGAGGGCCTGCCAGGGGATAAGTGGGGAAGAGCCCTGAGACGCCAGTGGTGTGGGGAATCTAGACACCAAACTGCTGCCCCAGTTCAAGGAGGGGGGGGATATTGATGCCGACCTCACAGCTTTTGAGAAGGCTTGTGAACTGAACCAGATTGACCCTGCAGACAGGCTCTGCTGTCTGACCCCCCTGCTGGGTCCCAAGGCCATAGAAGCGTTCAGCCAAATGGATGGTGTTGAGAAGGGGGACTATGACCTGTTCAAAGAGGCTTTGGTGCTGAAGTTTGAACTGACCCCCGAGGCGTACAGGAAACGATTCCGGGGTGTACGCAAGACCCCAGGTGTCACTTACAAGGAAGTCACCAACTTGCTGGGGGAATATCTCCGCAAGTGGGGGAAGGGCACAGGGGCCACTATTGCAGAGGACGTGTATAACCTGGTGGGGTTGGAGCAGCTGTATGACATCTGCCCTCCAGATCTTAAGATGTGGCTAGTGGACCGGAAGCCCAAAGATCTGCGCAGTGCGGGGGCACTGGCCGATGAGTTTGTGGACAGCAGATCGGGGGCAGGAGGGAGACCCACATCGGGGGCTCAGAAGGGGAGTCACCCAGAGACCTCTCCAAGGTGGGACTCTAGGAAGCCCAACTCAGGGGTGCCCGGGAATGCCAGGGTGGGCCGAACCCCCTCGTGGGACTTGAGGGACCTGAAATGTAAATCCTGTGGCCAAAAGGGGCACAAGGTGGCCCAGTGCCTGAAGATGAAGGAAATGGCGGCCAAGCAGAACCCGTGGGGCGTCAACTGGGTGGAAGCCCACCAAGTGGGGGCACCGCCGGTCCAGGGGGCCGCAGTCAATAGGTCTGTGCCGGGGGAGGGGATCATCAGGCCAGGCCAGCAGGGGAAGGTGGGGCCCCAGGTCCAGAGCACCTGTACTCAATCCGCCAGATGAGCGTGGGACAGGCCCCGGGGGACAATCGCCACATCATCCCCATTGAGGTGGGGGGAAGATGCGTCCAGGGGTTCTGGGACACGGGAGCAGAGGTGACGCTGGCGCGGTCTGAGGTGGTGGGCCCAGACCAGTGTCAAAGTTAGAATCAGGACTCACAATTTTGTCCAGACCACTCTGTTTATTAGCACAGCGCTCTGCTAATACATTCAGATAACGTGAGCCCCATACAAGACCCAAACAATCTTATTTATACAGGTAAAAGGGCAGGAACTAGACAAAGAGAGTAAAATAGTAAAAAATACCTGAGGCACAATATGCATATCCTGCTTCCCTACTAACTCTTATCGATCTAAGGCTAATGCTTCACCAATCGCCCTTAAGTACAGCACTTATTCTACCTTAATGTTTGCCTTCCTGGCACCTGGATTGCAACATTTCTCACTTCTACTTAAAGGCACATACAGCATTCTTTAATTCATTCTATTTCTTTAATATAATTCATTTCACTTTCACGCCAGCTAGTGCCCGATGCCTACATGACCCTGAGGGGAGTGTTCAGGCCCCCCGTCAAGGTGCCTGTAGCGAGGATACACCTGAAATGGGGGGCTAAGGAGGGACCCAAAGAGGTCGGGGTGCACGATCACCTGCCTACCGAGATCCTAATGGGTAATGACTTGGAGAAGTGCCCGGATGGCACGCAGAGCGCCCTGGTCCTTACCTGGAGCTAGAGCCAGCGAGGGACGCGGGACTTCCCAAAGGGGGGGACCAAAGCACCGAGGGTAGGGCTGGACAGGGCTGGGCCGCAGCCTCCGTTCCAAGGTTGGGAAACTGAGGCACTGCCAACCGGGGCTGTACCCTCAAACCCAGCAGCTGAATTCCAGATGGAGCTGAAGGAGGATCCCTCCTTAGAGAAGCTGAGGGCCCTTGCTGGCCACAGCAGTGGAGGATCCCAGCGGGAGGACCGCCGGGAGAGATTCCTGTGGGAGAAGGGATTCCTGTACCGGGAATGGGCTGGTTAGGGGCAAACTGAACCTCGGAAAGCCAGGAGGCAGTTGGTGGTTCCCCAGAGGTACTGCCGCAGACTGTTGTACTTGGCCCACGATATCCCCCTTTCAGGGCATCCGGCGCACCAGGCAGAGGCTGCTCCAGAACTTTTACTGGCCCGGGGTCTTTGACGCTGTCCAACAGTATTGCAGGTCCTGTGACTCCTGCCAAAGGGTGGGGAAGGCCCGGGATAAGTGTAAAGCACCGCTGAGACCTTTGCCCATCATAGAGGAGCCTTTCCAGAAGGTGGCCGTGGACATTGTGGGGCCCCTCAGCAGGGTGACCCGGGCAGGGAAGAAATACATCCTGGTGGTGGTAGATTTCTCTACGCGCTACCCCGAGGCAGTGGCCTTGTCCTCTATTGAGGCAGACACCGTGGCAGACGTGCTGTTGACCATTTTCAGCAGATTGGGGTTCCCCAAGGAGGTCCTTACAGACCAGGGGTCCAACTTCATATCAACCCTGCTCCAGTGCTTGTGGGAGAAGTGTGGCGTCCGACACACCTGGGCCTCGGCGTATCACCCTCAGTCCGACGGGCTGGTGGAGAGGTTCAATGGGACCCTAAAGATGATGCTGAAAACCTTTATGGACCAGCACCCGCAGGACTGGGACAAGTATTTACCCCACCTGCTGTTTGCATACAGGGAAGTGCCCCAGGAATCCACAGGGTTTTCCCCTTTTGAGTTGATGTATGGGAGGAAAGTGAGGGGATCTGTGACGAAGTGGGAATGTTCTTAATGTTTTCTCTGAATACTGTGTGTGTGCCTCAGTTTCCCCTTTTGTGGGTGCCTTTCTTAAGTATCTAGGTGGTGGGATAAGGGGGGATGATTGCTGTAGAGCCCTAGAGGGCCAGTGTGATGCTGTCTGCACAGAGAATGGCTGATGCCCTGTCTCCTGGCAACTGATGGCCTGGGCCCCTCCTCTGCAAGGTGCCAACTGAAGGTGTTGGAGAACAAAGGGATCAGGTGGCCTCCTGGCCGGGAAAGAGACAAAGGCCAGAGGAGGGGCTGGAGGGAGGTTCAGCTTGGAGCTGGCTGGGGAAATGGAGGGAGGCCCAGAACCGATGTCTGGGCTCCCTAACCCCCCCATGATGGACCCGGCTGAGGGGTCCTGTTCTCTGTACCTACAAGCTCCGTTTTAGACCGTGTTCCTGTCATCTAATAAACCTGTTTTACTGGCTGGCTGAGAGTCACGTCTGACTGTGGAGTTGGGGGGCAGGGCCCTCTGGCTGCCCCAGGAACCCCGCCTGGGCGGACTCGCTGTGGGAATCGCATGGTGGGGCAGAGGATGCTGAACGCTCCGAGGTCAGACCCAGGAAGGTGAAGCTGTGGAAGCGACTTGCCCTGGAGACAGTCTGCTCCAAGAGAGGAGGCTCCCCCCCGAGTCCTGACTGCCTTCGTACGGAGTAGTTCCAGAGCATCGCCCGGGTGACTCCTTGACAGGACCACTCGAGTTGATGAGAGACAAGTGGGAGGGGAAGGCCTCTCCTGATGGAGAATCAGTGGTGGAGCTCATGGGCTTGGCCAGGGGAAACCTAGCCAGGGCACAGAGGAAGCAGAAGTTCTGGTACGACCTATGCTACCGAGGACCAGGTGATGCTTCTCATCCCCGTGAGGAAGAACAAGCTGTAAGCTGCCTGGGACGGCCCCTGGGACGTTATGAGTGTCATATAATATCTCATTTGAAAGATGACAGGGCCAGAAAGAGTTAAGTAACTCAGACTGCCCTGACCCACAGGTGAACCTTAAGGAGGGGTTAGGAAGATATGTAAATGAACAGAGCTTTGAAATGCAAGTCTGCATTGTTAGGGCTGGTCTATACTGGGGGCGGGATCGATCTAAGATACGCAACTTTTCGCGTAGCTGAAGTCGAAGTATCTTAGATCGAATTACCTGGGGTCCACACGGCGCGGGATCGATGGCTGCGGCTTCCCCATCGACTGCGCTACCGCCGCTCGCTCTGGTGGAGTTTCGGAGTCGACGGTGAGCGCGTTCGGGGATCGATTGCTACCTGCCGATACAGCGGGTGGTGAAGACATACCCTTAGGGCTTGTCTATACTTACCGCGCTGGTTCGGCGGCAGGCAATCGAACTTCTGGGTTCGATTTATCGCGTCTTGTCTGGACGCGATAAATCGAACCCAGAAGTGCTCGCCGTCGACTCCGGTAATCCTGCTCGGTGCGAGGAGTACGCGGAGTCGACAGGGGAGCCTGCCTGCCGCGTCTGGACCGCGGTAAGTTCGAACTAAGGTACGTTGACTTCAGCTACGTTGTTCACGTAGCTGAAGTTGCGTACCTTAGTTCGAATTGGGGGGTTAGTGTAGACCAGGCCTTAGAGATCTCAAGGGTAGATGTTTGCTCAGGTCTTGTGATGTAAGCAAACAAGTCTTGTCTATTGCTATAAGCCTTCTCTGAGTATGTTGTCAGGGTGCCTTTGGCTAAAATCCACCTAAAATGAAAGGGATTTGAGGGCACCATGGTTGTGGGAGTAAAAGACACAATCCCTAAGGATTTTATGATTGGGAATAATATTAAAGCCATGTTCAGTCAAGTTAACACGAACCAGGCACAGGAGAGGATTAATCCTAAAGTTGTGTCTATGGAGGGTTTTTCCAAAAGTTTGTCTTTGGGAAGTAGCTGTTTGGCTGTGAATGAAGTTGCTGAATGTCTATTTAATGTCTCAGAAGTAAATCTGGAATTAGATCAAGCGAAGGGAGAGGAGGACAAGGAGATTCTGAATGAGCCTAGGCAACCTTGTGAGCTGATGGCTTTGTCTAGTCAGCAGTATGGGAAGGCAAGGAGAGTGGAAGATGAGTGTCCCTATACCTTACCTGTTACCTGTGTGGAGAGTCGTGACAGTGAAGGAAATGTGCCTGTGTCTGTCAGCGGTATTGACTTGCCTATGGAGGAAGCTACCTCAGTCTCCAAGCAGTTGTCTGTGAACAGCCCCGTGTGCTGGGACAAGGGAAGTGAAATCCCGAGCTGTGTGTCTAGAAAAGGAAAATGTGTCTCCGGCTCTTCTTTGTCTGTGGAGCAGACAGAAGGTGCCTTTCAGCCTGTGATAGTTGAGGGTAGTGCAGTTGTCTCAGAGTTGGTTCTGGATTCAGCTAAAGCCCAGGAAGGAAATGGTCCTACGTTTGTGTCTGCTGGGGAGAATGGCACTGTGACTAGGTGGCATCCAGTTAGTGTCTTAGCAAAATCCCAGAGAACAGACAATTCTGGTGCTTGTATTTTGCCTGTTACTAATGTGTGGTTGGAAAAGGGTGTAGCAACTCTGTCTGATCAGGGTGATATCTAGCCAGGGCACAAGGAGAGCATGAAGGTGATTTGATTGTGTTACCTAATGACAGTTTGACAACTTGTAGCAAGAAGGAAAAGATTCCTGAGCGTGTGTGTGGCAAAGGGAAGGAGAATGCTTCTAACCTTTTATCTAGTGAGTCTATGAGTTTGCCTGAAAGGGGATTATGTAGAAATCCGCCTGATGGGCCAAAGGTGATCATGGATGTAAGTAAGACCCAGAAGAAGTCTGTTGCTGCTCAGGGAAGTGTTCCTTTAGACTTTGGACACTTGCAATAAATTTGTTGTTATTGCTAATGGTAATTTTTGTAACTAATGTGTTGCTATTACCAAGAACTGTAAAAATGTACAATGTGCCTAATCTTTTGGAAAATCCC
>NW_020665187.1:4324776-4332984 GCF_002925995.2 Terrapene triunguis | reverse complement strand
TGCGGGTCCCCACATCTGTACCCTAAAGTTCAGAGTGGGGAGGGAACATTGACACTATATTTCAGTGGGAATTGGAAACCTTTGCAAAACAGTGTTTTTGAATTTGCAATAGTCTAAAGCAGGGGTCGGCAACCTTTCAGAAGTGGTGTGCCGAGTCTTTATTTATTCACTCTAATTTAAGGTTTCATGTGCCAGTCATACATTTTAACGTTTTCAGAAGGTCTCTCTCTCTAAGTCTATAATATAGAACTATTGTTGTATGTAAAGTACATAAGGTTTTTAAAATGTTTAAGAAGCTTCATTTAAAATTAAATTAAAATGCAGAACCCCCCGGACTGGTGGCCAGGACCCGGGCAGTGTGAGTGCCACTGAAAATCAGCTCGCGGTCCGCCTTTGGCACGTGTGCAATAGGTTGCCTACCCCTGGTCTAAAGCATCTTCAATAGGCATTTCACTGAATACATTCAGAGCTTTACCAGTTAATTTTGCAGTCAGGGTAGGAACTCTCTTATCATCAGGGATTTCATGCACTGCTCACGGCCTTTCGACGGTGGTCAGATATTCAGCCAGATCATCTGCCTCACTGTATGCAGGACACAAAAGTGGTCCCAATTGTGGATTTTTGGAGGGATGGGAATCGCTGGGGTCGGTGAGTTCCGGTTCTGCTTCTCTAGCAGATTCAGTTGGTGTTTTCACTCTCTTTCTCTTTCCTTCTCCTTTATCTGCAGTTCTTTCAGGTCAATCATAGAAGCATAGAATATCAGGGTTGGAAGGGACCTCAGGAGGTATCTAGTCCCACCCCTTGCTCAAAGCAGGACCAATCCCCAACTGAATCAGTTGCAATAGTCTCTGGTGCTCTCTCTCTCTTTTTCTGCGACCTGCAGTCTACAAAGCTCCAACTGCGCAGTCACTTCACCGCTTTCACTCATTTTCCGGCTTTTCTGTCCCTACTTCCCTGTCCCGAAATAAGCAAACAGAAAATAACAAACCGGTAGCCACCTCCTGACTGTCCTTAGCCACCACACTTAAAGCCTCCCGTACAATCTTTACACCAGTGTATGAAATGCAAATCTTGCTCAGTACAACAAGCTGTGTATTTCACCCCGCTCGCTGCGCCACTGTGATGGGATCCCCGGGGTGCACCACTGTGCCCCCTTCTCTCTCCTGGGGTGTAGAGTATCCGAGCGGCGCTGCCTTCGGAGCTGGACTCCTGGCCAGCAGCCGCCGCTCTCCGGCCGCCCAGCTCTGAAGACAGCGCCGCCACCAGCAGCAGTGCAGAAGTAAGGGTGGCAATACTGCAACCCCTCTACAATAATCCCACCCCCCACACACACACACAACCCATTTTGGGGTCAGGACCCCCACAGTTACAATACAGTGACATTTCAGATTTAAATAGCTGAAATCTTGAAATTTACAATTTAAAAAATCCTATGACTGTGAAATTGACCAAAATGGACCGTGAATTTGGTAGGGCCCTAGAAATAAGGCGTTGCCCTTCTGTTCCCAGTGGAGGACAATGCGACTGCGGCCGAGCTATACAGCAAGGTGCGGATCCTGTGCTGGGTCATGACGGGCCCCAGCAACCTGGAGACCAAGGCCCGGCACGTCCAGGCCACGTGGGCGCGGCACTGCAATGTGGTGCTGTTCATGAGCTCGGTGCAGGACGACGGCTTCCCCACCGTGGGGCTGGATGTCAAAGAAGGCCGGGACCAGCTGTACTGGAAAACCATCCGGGCCTTCCAGTACGTCCACCAGCACTACCTGGAGCAGGCCGACTGGTTCCTCAAGGCGGACGACGACACCTTCGTGGTGCTGGACAACCTGCGCTGGCTGCTGGCCAACCACACGCCTGAGGAGCCCGTCTACTTCGGGAAGCGCTTCAAGCCCTTCGTCAAGCAGAGCTACATGAGCGGCGGGGCCGGCTACGTCCTAAGCAAGGAGGCCCTGAGGCGCTTCGTGGAGGGCTTCAGGACCCAGGTGTGCACCCACACCAGCCCGGTGGAGGACCTGGAGCTGGGCAAGTGCATGGAGAAGATGGGGGTGCAGGCAGGGGACTCCCGGGACACCCAGGGGCAGGAGACCTTCCACCCCTTCCCCCCAGAGAGGCACTTGACGGAGAATCTCCAGCTTGATTACTATTATCCCACCTACTCCTTCTACCCCATCCTGCTGGTGAGTGTCCGGGAGTCCCGGCTCAGGGCGGGAGTGGGGGGCAGCCGAGAGGTGGGTGGCCTGGTCAGAGGAATACTGGGCCTCATAGCTCTTAAGACCAGACCGTCATGGTCCCATGATTCCCAGCACTGTTCTTGGCTCCGCCCACCAGCCCAGCTCCGCCCACTCACTACAGATGGTGCTGATGCTGCTGTGTGGATGCCGTGGGGCTCAGTGTCCTGCTCTGTCCTCCCACTTCCCCCCAGTGCTGGCTGGGCCACATGAGCCTGCTGCAGCCTTGGCCAACAGATCTGGGTCTGCTGGCTCAGGCGTTTAGATCAAGCAGTCCTGGGTTCGATCCTCATGACCCAGCTGGTCGGCTTCAAGGCCAGCGGGGACCCTCATGAACCACGTGCTGAACCTCTGCTTAACCCAGGCCGGAGAAAGTCATCCAGCGGTTGAGGTGTGCACCCCTTCGCAGGCCATTGGGGGCAGGATTCTGGCTCTTACTGTGGTCCAGATCAGCTGTTTCCCCCAGTTATAAGCTCTCCGACCCCCGGGGCAGGTTTCTTTCCGAGCACAGTTGGTTGAATTCCCGTAGTCGTGTTCTCTAGCAGGGCTGAGCCACCATCTCTCCATCGGGGCGCTGTCTGGGCTGCGCTCCGTGTGATGGAGCCGTTTCTAAACCGCTGATAAAGGGTTCACAAAAGCAGACCAGGCCTTTGAATAAATAGCGACGCCAATATTAGCGCCACCAACACGCTTCTCGTAACGCTGAGGAGCTTCTAACCACCTATCACTCACGGCAGCAACTTGGTTATAACATAAATGAATCCTTTATAGCCAGACTCTTAATAGGCTGTAAGAGCCAGTAGCGTGACTAATGGTCCCTCTTAGTCACCGGCTCGTTAGGGTAAAACATTTCTGCCTTGCTGGGCTTTCTCCAGACCGGGCTGTGATGTATTAAACATAAGAATGGCCACACTGGGTCAGACCAATGGCCCATCTAGCCCAGTATCCTGTCTTCCGACAGTGGCCAATGCCAGGTGCCCCGGAGGGAATCATCAAGTGATCCATCCCCTGTTGCCCGTTCCCAGGCACCACACTCAGGGACGGCTCCAGGCACCAGCGCAGCAAGCGCATGCCTGGGGCGGCAAGCCGCGGGGGGCGGCGTGCCGGTCGCCGTGAGGGCGGCAGTCAGGCTGCCTTCAGCGGCATGCCTGCGGGAGGTCCGCCGGTCCCGCGGCTTCGGCGGCAATTCAGTGGCGGGTACGCCGAAGGCGCGGGATCGTGGGACCTCCCACAGGCACACCGCCGAATCCACGTTACCAGCGGACCTCCCGCAGGCATGCCGCCAAAGGCTGCCTGACTGCCGTGCTTGGGGTGGCAAAATACATAGAGCCGCCCCTGACCACACTTGCAAGTGACGTGGGAGTGGGGGGTTGACCTGTAATCTGATGAGGTTCAACAAGGACAAGGGCAGAGTCCTGCACTTAGGAAGGAAGAATCCCAGGCACTGCTACAGGCTGGGGACCGACTGGCTAAGCAGCAGTTCTGCAGAAAAGGACCTGGGGATTACAGTGGACAAGAAGCTGGATATGAGTCAGCAGTGTGCCCTTGTTGCCAAGAAGGCCAACGGCATATTGGGCTGCATTAGTAGAAGCATTGCCAGCAGATCGAGGGAAGTGATTATTCCCCTCTATTCGGCATGGGTGGGGCCACACCTGGAGTATCGTGTCCAGTTTTGGTCCCTCCACTACAGAAGGGATGTGGACAAATTGGAGAGAGTCCAGCGGAGGACAACGAAAATGATTAGGGGGCTGGGGCACATGACTTACGAGGAGAGGCTGAGGGAACTGGGGTTATTTAGTCTGCAGAAGAGAAGAGTGAGGGGGGATTTGATAACAGCCTTCAACTACCTGAAGGGGGGTTCCAAAGAGGATGGAGCTCGGCTGTTCTCAGTGGTGGCAGATGACAGATCAAGGAGCAATGGTCTCAAGTTGAGGTGGGGGAAGTCTAGGTTGGATATTAGGAGGGTGGTGAAGCACTGGAATGGGTTCCCTAGGGAGGTGGGGGAATCTCCTTCCTTAGAGGTTTTTAAGGTCAGGCTTGACAAAGCCCTGGCTGGGATGATTTCATTGGGGTCAGTCCTGCTTTGAGCAGGGGGTTGGACTAGATGGTCTCTTCCAACCCTAGTCTTCTATGATTCTATGTAATGTCTTCGGCCCTAAAGGGACCCCCTTTCCCCAAGTGCTGTGCTGCACGGCCGGCCTCTCCCCGCACGTCTGCGCATTGGGACACGAAGGTGGGGGATGTGGACTTGTGACTGGCAGCGGCTTGGGGCAGGGTGGCGTCAGTTGCTGCCCTCGGGGTGTAGCCGTGGTGGGTCCAAGGCCGCCCCGCTGACTCTGGGGTGGGATGCTGCCCCCGGGCCCAGCCGGCCTGAGCTTGGTTCGGTCTCGTCCCCACAGGGTGCTCAGAGCTGCTCGGATTTATCCATCTCCTTCCACTACGTCAGCCCGGAGGAGATGTACCTGTTGGAATACTTGAGCCGACACCTGCGCCCCTACGGATACCAGCCCCGCTACCAGCCGGCTCTAACGGCCTGGAACCGCACGGCGCCCAGGGAGGGGTGACTGGTGGGGGCTCTGCGGAGGGACACCAGCAAAGGGCGCTGAACCCCAAGGACCGGGTTACACCGGCAGCGCTTTAGAACCAGTGCGAGGTGCTCGATGCCTGGACCCACGGTGCCAGGGGGTGTATAAAGGCAACAGAGGGGAGGGAGGGGGTATTTGGCACTATAGCATGAGCTCAGAGCAGAGATATGGGTTGGGGGGGCTCTCAGGCAGGGCACCTCAGTGGGTTTGGGGGGAGGGTGTTCTTGGGCACAACCCCTGAGGGAGTTTGGGGAGCCCCCAGCTAACGGGGGGCAGATCCTGTCTACATATAAGGTGTCCTATCATCATTACAAACCTCCCTTCTCTTTAGCTACCTCCGGGTGAAACAAGGGTCCTTGGGGGAGGGGGGCGCCCACTGCACTGATCACGGGGGGCGGGTGTGGGCACGAGGCGCCCAGGGCCTCTCAGCGATGGGGGATTGAGCCAGCTGGCAGACACATCCCCTGTGTATCCCCAGGACAGGCAGCGTGTATCCCGGTGGCCTTCCTTAGGGGGTGCCAGGCTGTGGGGCCCGTTCGGGCCACGGGCTCTCTGCTGACCCAGTCCCCAAGGGAGCAGGTGCTGCTAATGGGAAGGCTCCGTTTCCCATCAGCCCCCACCCTGTCCCTGCCAGTCTGCCCTTTGCTGCCTGAGCTGGCAGGTCCCCCTGCCCACGGGGATGCTGGGGCAGCGCCAGCGTGCGCTAACCTCGGTGCCTGCGAGAATCCACTCGCTGGCCGCTCTGGGGCCCCGTCGGCGAATTCCCAGCTGCTCCCGCCAAGGCCATAAGCGGCCGGGGGAGGCTCAGGACCCGGTGCCTGGTTCCAGCAGGGGGCAAGGCAGCGACCCAAGCCCTGCCCCTCCCCGGCAGCTTCAGAACCCCCCTGCCACCCTTCCGATTTTCTTTGCTCGTGCCACGCGGGGCTGCGGGTGGCTCCTGCTGCTCGGCCACGGAGCCCTCGGCAGCCACGGCACGAAGATCAGTCCACGCCTCCCTCGGCTTCGCTGGGCCACTTTCCTGTGGGCAACCAAAATGCTGCTGCAGAGAGAGCCACAGGGGTCCCGTTTCCCCCCTCATCTCCCCTGCCTGAACCCCTCCCCAGCGCCCACCCCCCGCCCCAGCCCCTGCTTGCCCTGCAGGAAGGGTCGCGCCCGGCAGAAATAACCAGGCACACGCTACAGCTCTAAATCTGACATTGTTACGTACTTACAGTTACAATCCAAGAGATTAAAACGCTGTACACGGCCACTGGTGTCAGTGCCGGCTGGCCATGCCCACCCCCCCCACACACACACACGCCCCCCCGCCCCGATCCAGCCACGCCCAGCCTCCCAGACCCCCACTTCACTGCCAACGTCCGCTACCCGCTTCCCAAGGGGTAGAGCCACTGCGATGCCGCGCAGGCCGGTCAGTGACACCCCCCGCCCCCGGTTCAGACAAGTTGCCCCGACCCCTGGAGCCTACGGCAGCGCTGGCGGTTGGAGGGACGGGGCAGCGTCCCTGCCCCCTAGGCCTGGCTCTGGCCCCCCGGGGCCACCGCAGAGAGGGAGGGCAAGACTTTCTTTGTGCAACACAGTAGCCATACATTCATGAACTGAGCCGCCCAGCTGGTTTGGAAGAACGGGGGGGAGCTGGGGGCCGATTGCGGGCCCAGCGGACAGCAATGGAGCTCTCGGCCCTCTAAACTCATGGTCGGGCCCAGCCACTGGCCTGGACCCCCCAGCCCCCGAAGATCAACCCCCGCCCAGGCCTGGAATTAAAGCAAGAAACAGCGGGAGCGGCTTTCAACTCAGCATGGGGGGTAACGTGCCAGCCAGCGCCCCAGGCAGCGGCAGGGATGGCCGATTGGTGTGTGTGTGTGTTTGGGGGGGGTCTGTATTACCCTGATCACGTATCGAAATAAAGCCTGACACCACGTCACTCACAACAGCCACTTTCGGAGGCCTCGGCCGGGGGCCACACAACACCGAAGGGCCACGCGTGCCCTGTAAACAGTGTGCCGGGGGAGCTGCCAACCCAGCCTCGTCGAAGAGACAGCGAGCGGGAGGGAGGGAGGGAGGGAGATTTCTGGCACGAGCCAAATGCTCGGAGAAGCAAATAAATTAAAACGGGGTCCCGAGAGGAGGCTGGGAAAGGCCGGTCGATGGGGCAAGGGGACGGGGACTTTGTACAACAGGCATGGGTTGGAAGCTGGGCCTGGCCCTAAGGAGGCGCTGTGTCAGCTCCTGGATGGATGACCCAAGGGGGGGGGGGTCAATGCCCCATGCCAGGCAGCCCCCCCTCCCCCCGGGCCTGCGAAGGGATACTGCTTTTCAGAGAGGTGCTGGCTTTGAGGGGCGGGCGTGGGGCAGCCCAGCGCCTCCGGCTGGGTTTGGAGCATGAAACGGGAGCCTGGCTCAGTGGGCGCAGGCTGGCAACGGGGTGGGTGGGTTGGCGCCTCTGTCTGGGGTGGGGAGGGGGGAGGTGACCCTGCTGGTAAATAACAAGGGAACACCTGCTCTGCATTTCTGCCTGAGCCATCCAGGGCCCACCTTTTCTACAGCAGGGCGAACCCAGGCGTCCTGACTCCCAGCCCCCACCAGCTCCCACGCCCCTCCCAGGGCTGGGGATAGAACCCAGGCATCCTGGCTCCCAGCCCTCTCGCCCCCGCTCTACTCATTGGACCTCACTCCCCTCCCACAGCCATGATACAACCCAGAGGTCCTGACTCCCAGCCCCCCCGTTTTAACCCATCAGCCCCCCACTCCCCTCCCAGAAACCCCAGTGGAACCCCGGCGTCCAGCCCCACACACCGCAAGGGGCTGGCTGAGGGCCCCACTCCCACTCGCCTCACAAAACAGTAGCAAGGAGACTGTTGCCCTCTGGTGTCTGCGCAGGGCCAGTGCACCTAGTTGGGAGCCCCCAGCCGCAAGGGTGGGGGGCACAGCTGTGTTCCCCTCCCCCCGCCCCCGCCATGGTGGAGACAGAGAGCAGGGGAATGGGACGAGATGCTTCCCCTCCCCCGCCTCATGGAATGGGAGGGGGCGCACAGGGACTGGAGGTTCAGGGCTGTGGCAGCTGGATCAGATGGATTGGGGGGGGGGGGATCACCCCCACCCCCGCTAACGTCAGCCCTCTCCCCTTGCTGCAGGTCCCTGTCTATCCAGGGGCAGGCTGGGAACCCAAACACCTTGGCACAACACTGAGCACGTTTCACCGTCAAAGCTCATTACGGACAGGAACGAAGGATCCCTCCCCACCCCGGCCGTGTCCTTAAACCCCACGGGAAGGGTGGGAGGGTGCGGCCCGTGGGGGTCACAGGGCAAGTCACTGACAGACCTGGGAACAGAACCCAGGAGTCCTGGCTCTCAGCCCTGTGCTCTGACCACTAGACCCCACTCCCCTCCCAGAGCCAGGA
>NW_020665187.1:4314882-4324766 GCF_002925995.2 Terrapene triunguis | reverse complement strand
CTGTGCTCTGACCACTAGACCCCACTCCCCTCCCAGAGGCAGGAACAGAACCCAGGAGTCCTGGCTCCCAGCCCTGTGCTCTGACAAAGCTGCCTCTCTTTGTCCTGCGTGTTCCCATCCCCTGCCCAGCCACACAGGAGGCCTCAGGAAGATGTGCTGGCGCAGTAGGGATGGGCAGCAGGGGCCCCGAGGAGACAGGGACAGAACGGGCCCCACCAGCAGGGGCTGAGTAATAAATAGAGCATCAAAAATACAAATTGTCCGACAGTGGCCGGAGGATGGGGACGCCCGGCGTCCTGCCCAGCCAGCACCCAGGGGTTGCCTCACCTGGGCACCCGCCTCGCCAGCCGTGCCTGGAAAAGCTGGGCCCGTTGGGCCGAACGTCCCTTCAGCATCCGGCAGGTGCGGCCTGCGCGGGATGGGCCTGCCACTGGAGTTGTCCCCTGGCCACCCCCGCGTCCTTCCCCTCCAGCCCTGCGTCGGGCTCAAGCTCCGGCGCACCCGGTCCAGGTGGCCCGAGGCAGGCCCGCAGCCCGCTGGGGAGGGCTCTGCAGAGGGCCGAGGCGTTGGCAGTCTCCCCCCTGCTCTGGGCTGAGCCCCGAGGCCCCGCACGGGGCAGTCCGGCGGGGCTGGCTGGCTATACCAGGGCGGTCCGAGTGTCACACCGTCCCATGCTGGCGGTGCTGCTTTTCCGGCGCAGGCCGGGCGTGGCGACGGTGCCGTGGCCCTCGCTGGGGCAGCCGTGCTGCAGGAGGATCTCGGCGCACTCCTGGCTCCCGGCTCGCCTGGCGTAGAAAAGGGCCGTGTGGCCCAGCGCGTCTCGGGCCTTCACGTCGATGCCGTACTGCGGACAGAGAGGCGGGGATGAGGGGCGCGGCTCCGGACCAGAGCTAGCCTGCCCCGGAAGTGGGCACCAACCCTCCCGGGGGGATCCCGGAGCCAGGCATCGCTATGGGATCGCCCCTCCGGCAGGTGAAATCCCAGGCTAACAAGCAGCCAGGGGCACCGGGATGTGCCGCTGGCTCGGATTGGCCACCCCGTATAGGTCTCTGGGGACCCGCACAACCAGTGATGTCACAGACCTTTCCGGAGCAACAGGCCGTGATGTCACAATGCTCAGGCTATAAGCTTGCTCGTGGCTGGAACGCCCTGCAGCTGGCATCCCGGCCCCGCAGCCCACAGTGCCAGGGGGCCCAGTGTGCTGGTCCCTGCTTGCTATGAGCGAGGGCAGCGGATCCCCCAGCCCCCCTTGACCCAGGCAGCCGGACGTACCCAGACCAGCAGCTGGGTGATGACCACATGGGGCAGGTCGCAGGCCAAGTGCAGGGCCGTGCGCCGGTCCTTGTCCCCGGAGCAGGTGTTGATCAGCTCCTTGGTGCTGTGCGCCAGCAGCAGCAGCACGGTGCCCAGGTCCTTCTCCTGCACGGCCCGGAACAGCTGCTGCCCCAGCGGGATCTCGGGGCTGGGGAACGGGGCCAGGAACAGCCGCTGCTCGTACTTGGCCCGGATCCACGACTCCCGCTCCTCCCTGCGGCGAGAGACGCACACGGGCGGTGATGTGTGCCCGGCGATGCAGACAGACTGGGCAGAGACGCAGAGCCCAGAGCTGGGTACCCCCAGGGGCCTGGCAGTGCCCAACCCATGATGCCTGCAACCTCCACCCCCCAGCAGGCTGGTAATGCCCATAGCCTGGTGCCTACAGGGTCCTACTAGGCAAGAGAGGACTGTTATTTCCAGGGGACTTTCAGCATCACCCCCTCCTCCCCCATTCCTGAGCCATTAGCTGTCACCCCCAGGAAACACCGGCCGAGTGGCAAACCCCACAGGGGGGGCTGCACTCTCCCTTCTCTGCCTCTTTCCCCAGTGGCTCCTGCCCAGCCCCCGGGGGTGGGCATGGGGCTGGCACATGGGGCGGGGGGGAGGGCGCTCACCGGGACGACTCGCAGGTGGGCTTCCGGCGTCCCTGGGTGTTCTTCTCCCAGATGCTGTTGGCCGTCTCATTGCCGATGGACGTCAGCACCAGGGTGAGCTCCAGGGGCCAGTCGTCGAGGTCCAGCGAGCGCACCCGCGACAGGTGGGTGCCCAGGTTTCGGTGAATGCCCGAGCACTCGATGCAGATCAGCGCCCCCAGGTTCAGGCTGGCCCAGGTGGGGTCTGGGGGGAGGGAGGGAGGAGAGTTCCCCATCAGCGTCGCGGTCTGGGAGACAGCCGGCCAGGGAGAGCCCCCCCCCCCGGCACCAGCCTCGCTGCCGCCAGCCCCCCCAGGAGTGAGACTTACTCGGTGCCCCGCAGTCCACACACAGGGAATTGCCTCTGGCGTTCCGGATGGCCTGGATGGCTACCGCTTCGCTCTGGCTGTCCATCCGGGCCTGCGGGGAGCAAAGCGGGGGGGGGCAGTTGGCCAAGCAGCCGGGGAGCTGGGAGATCCCGGAGCCAGGACATTGACCAGCCCCCCGAGATGTACCCCAGCGGAGGCCATGGGGCTCAAGGGGAGCCACATCCGAGCTGAAACACCCCCAGTTCTAGTCCTGGCAGACCCTTGTGGGACGTCAGCGGCACCCACCTTGGGCTCCCCCTCTGCTCAGGGGTGAATCGCTCCCTGTGGGAGGGTTCCCTACACAGATATTAAAGACCCCAGAGAAAGGGGTTTGGCCCAGTTCCACCCCCAATACAGGGTTATGCCGGGAGCTGTACACTTTGGCCGCTGTCCTCCAGAAGTGGCTGCATTTCCCTCTCTGAAGGGACTGACTGATGGCAGGCAGGGCTCCGCCCAGGTGGCAGGGCAGGGCAGGGAGTTCCCAGACTGTCCTGGTGGCTCAGTGGCTGGATGGCAGAGAGAGGACTTTGGGAAATGCCCCAGAAGGCGGCTGGCCCTGGGGAGCAGCTGGGGCCGACATACCTTGTTTTTGCTGCTCTCGCAGCACTGCAGGCTGGCCAGGATCTGGCTCTCGATCGCCTGGACCCAGGCGTCCCTCTCCTCGAAGCTGCCGGCCTCGAAGTGCCATGTCTGGCCCGTGCTCGACACAATGATGAACTCAAAGTTCTCCTCCTCTGCAGAAGGGAAAGGGAGCCCCCAGCCCGGGGGGGGGGCGGAGTGTCACCACCTGGGCACCCCACTGGAGCAACCCACGGTCAGGCTGGGGGAGGTCTGTCTGCCGGACAGGGGGCGCCAAGGCTGGGCGTGAGGGGCTCCCTGCCTGGCCGAGCACCCCCCTGCTTCCAGGTTTATTTGTAGGGAGGACCCAAAATACCCCTTTAAAGGAGCTGGGGCCAGCTGGGTAGTGTCAGGAGGGAGCTGGCAGCTCGGTCGCGGGGCGGGAGCGCCAGCAAAGTGGCACTTACCGCCCCCTGCTGGCCAGAGGGTGGCTGTGACGCGGGGGAACCCGGCTTGGATGAGCGTACAGACAGCATGCGGGCATGTAGCTAGCTGGCGGGGCAGGGGCCAATGGCAAGTCGTCAGAGCAGTGCCCCTGCCTTCATCCTGTGCCAGCCAGCACTTTTGGCATTGGCATGGAGCTCGACACCCAGCTGTCTGCCCTGCCCCTTGCCCTGGGTATGGTCGGGCTCCTCCCCGCCCCGGGGGGGGGGCACCGGAGCCAGGCGGCCGGTGGCACCCCACGATGGAAGCACATCGACATGCATGAGTGACACCAGCACCGCGTGACGGCCGCTGCGCGTTACCTGTTTTATAAATATTTCTTAAACTACCAAAGGTTTTTAATTTCCACATTTTGCGCTTGGCTGCGGAGGGTCCGGGGGGGCGGCGGGAGGCAGGAGAGAATAAAGGGAGACAGTCAAGAGAAAAAGCCAGAAGATGGGGATCCCACCCGGGGGGAGGGGAGGCAAAGCGCTGGTGGGGGAGGGAGGAAGCTGTGAGCGGTGTGAGCCCCCCCCCAGGAGAGGTGTGGGGAGAGCTGTGGGGGGCGCGTGCTGGGAAGCCATTCGCAGAGCGGGAATGAAACGGCGCAGAGTCTGGCTGTCAGCATGGGCCGGTATCGCCTGGGCGTGCTGCTCTGGGCTGGGCGTACCCCATGCCACGCTGCTCTGGGTCAGAGTCGCCCTGCCCCCCCGGCTCCGTGGCAGTCCTTCCCCGCCAGGGCGGGTCTCCGTGGAACCCACTCCTGTCTACACACAAATCGCGCTAGCCCAGGGCTTGGATCCAGGCTCCGGACCCCCCAGGGGTGGAGGGTCCGAACCGGAGTCAAGCCGGGACCTGGGGTTCAAGCCCTGTTGCTTTGCAGTGTAGACGCAGCCCCACTCGTGCCCTGGGAGCCCACCGAAGGTGTCCAGGAGTCCCACGGGCCGACTCTCTTTGTCCTCTCCCTCGAGGGCCCCCGGACCCCCCCCTTGCCCCTCCCTGCTCGGCTCTGGGCACTTTCAAGGCCGTTCCCAGGGTGCTCTGGGGCCCCCGGGCCAGGAGTGCTGCTCACGAGGCTGCCAAGGGGCGTCTCCCTGCATTAGCGCGGCGACAGCCTCCCTCACCTTCCGCCTGCCCCGTCGACCCCTCAGTTTTCGAGGGGGTCATCAGCTTCTTCCGGCGATGCTTCTTCCTGTCAATCATGGGCGAAGGAGGCGGGTCTTTGCCTCCGGGGCTGGGACTGGGGCTGGACACCCCTTCTCCGGCCGGGGACCCCTCTGCAGAGAGACACGGGCAGGAGAAGTCACCCCATGGCCCCCACATCTTCCGACCTCCCCGGTGTCCGGAGAAGCCCACTGGCATTCTCAGGGATTGGGAGCCAGCCACCCTGTCAGGCTCTGGAGAGGGATTTCTCGGGCCCCTGGGCGTGATCGGGGTTCCAGGTTCAATCTCTGGGGTCCTTGGGCAGCATCAGGCCTGAAGCGTCAGTGCCTCCATCACCAGAGGTCCTGCTGGGAGCCCAGCATGCCCCACGGCTGTCACGTACCCCCCAGTGGCCTTCTCTGCCCCCGCTCTGCTCGCCGGCCTTTGGCGCCGGGTGCCGGGAGCTGCAGGGGGCAGCACCGAACCTACCCCCGCCGGAGGTCTTGGCGCTGGCCGCCGAAGCGCAACGCTGGAGGGGCCGGTCCGCCTTCCCCGGGGCCTTGGCCGCTTGTTCTGTCGGGATGGTCAGCACCGCGGGGGAGAGGCTAGCTGTGGGGGGAGAAGGGGAGCTGAGGGGTCTCCCCAAGGCGGAGGACCTTGGATCCAGCCGAGACAGTGTGCTGGGCCCGTACGATGAGATATGGACCCAGCATGCCAGCCAGCACCGGTGAGCATGGCTAAGGAGCAATCCACCGGGCCACTAGGTGTCACCGTTGAGCTGTGTTAGACAGCTGGGCATAGGGCTCAGGCTGGGGGGGCCTGGAGTCACCCTAGAATGCCAGACCCTCCTGGGGCACCCAGCCCGGCCTCCCTCCCCAGAGAGGGCCAGGCCCCCTTGGGCCCCCCCCTTTGCCCCCCCCCCCCGGTGTGCCAGCCTCCCCTACACACACGAGCGTCAGGCCCCCCGCCTCCCCCACTTCCCTGGGGGTGCCAGGCTGGCGCGGCAGCAGGGAGACCCCCAGGCTGCCCACCACCCACGGTCCAGGTGCTGACGCCCCGGCTGGGAGGCGGCCCAGGCTGGGTCCTCGCACCCAGCTGGGCCCTGTGGTCACTTACCGCCACCCTCGGGCGCCTGCCCCCCGCTCACGTCCCGCACCAGGCCGTTGATGCTGGAGGAGGGGCTGCAGGCGGAGATGGCCCTGGGGGGGCGCTTGCCGGGCACCTTGACGGTGGTGCGCAGGAGGTCCATCACCTTCCCGTGGGTGCTGTGAATGTAATCCTAGGGGGAGGGGAGAGACGGGGAGTCACCACAAAGCCCCCGCGGAGCGAACTCCACCCGGCTCTCCGCCCTGCGTGCCCATCCCCACGGCGCCTGGCCCGGCCCCGGTCCAGTGTCCCCTCTCCCCTGGCGGGACGGTGCAGACTGGGCGCCCGGTCCCGAGTGTTGGCGCTCAGCGGGCCGGGGGAGATGGGGAAACCGGGAGAGCCGCTGAACGAGCCACACCTGGCGAGGGGTCTGGGTGCGGGGGGGCATGGCCCGGCACTTACGTTGATGCTGGGGTGGTAGAAGAGGAGCCCGTTGCAGGATAGGGTCACGTATTTCTTCTTCCACTCCTTGTTGAGGGAATTGCCGCTGCGTTTCAGCAGGAAGCTCTGTGGGGAGTGGGGCAGGTTAGCCAAGGCCGGGGGGCGTGTGGGGGGGTGCGGGGTTCCTCCAGACTACTGCCCACGTCAGGGGAAGCTAGCGGGGTGACTCGGGGTGCAGCCCACAGCCCAGGGGGAGGGTGTGCTCAGTGTCCCAGGGACCAAGCGACTGCAGTTCCCCCTCCCATATGCTATGGTGACGGCACCATCCCTGGAGTGACCCCGTTGCCTTCTGGGGGTGGGGGTCACACTGGGCCTCATCCCATGGTGAGCAAGGGGGACTGCCCAGCCCCGAGCCACCTCCTCCCGCCGGCCTCGGCACGAACCCTGTGCCTTTCCCGGGGCTGCCTGCCCGGGGCCGCAGAGTGCGTTATCCATGCCAAGGAGGCCCCCCCTCCTTTTTACGAGCGAGGCTGTGCCAGGTCACCCAGCCGGTCGGTGGCTGAGCTCGGAATAAAACCCAGGTCGTCTGGGTCCCGGTCCAGTGCTCTGTGCACTAGGCCACCGCCTCCTCTCAGGGCCCCCCGCAGCGGTATCCAGCCACGACCAGGGCTGTGGGTCATCCTGCATTCGGCCCAGGCTGGGTGTGGCACAGCCCCGGGCCTCAGCGTGGCAGGGGCTGCTGCCCGGGGGAGGTTCCCCGCGTTCATAGCTCACCCGTGCTCACCGGACACCCCTCGCCCGCCGTGGTTATTGGGTGCCTCCACCCAGCGCAGGATCGAGACCTGGTCACCGCAGCGCGCTGGCTGCGGCCGGGTCCGCGCGGAGCTGCGACCTGCGCTCCCCAATCCGTCCCCAGGCTCAGCGGGTGGATTACAGCCAATGCCGCTTACCCCCTGGCATCTGGGCAGTCAGCCACTCCGGGAGGGCCAGGGAGGTGGAGACAGTGTTTGCCCGCGTGTGCGGTGGGCTGGCTGGGTGCTCCCCGAGTCGGGGTCAGACCCCAAGCTGGACATGCACGAATAGCAGGGAGGCTGGGCTGAAGCCATCAGAGCTGTGTGCATCCCCGTGGGTGTTCCTGGGCGGGCATGTATGTGCCGGGCTGTGTGTGTGTGTTTGCTGTGTGTGTGTGTGTTTGCTCTGTGTGTGTGTGTGTATGTATGTGTGTGTGCGTGTGCGTGCTGTACTGTGTGTGTGTGTGTGCTCTGTGTGTGTGTGTGTATGTGTGTATATGTATGTGTGTGTGCGTGTGTGTGCTGTACTGTGTGTGTGTGTGCGCGTTTGCTGCGTGTGTGTGTGTGTATGTGTGTGTGTGTGCTGTACTGTGTGTGTATGTGTGTATATGTATGTGTGTGTGCTGTACTGTGTGTGTGTGTGTGTGTGTGCGTTTGCTGTGTGTGTGTGCTCTGTGTGTGTGTATGTGTGTGTATGTATGTGTGTGTGTGTGTGCTGTACTGTGTGTGTGTGTGCGCGCGTTTGCTGTGTGTGTGTTTGCTGTGTGTGTGTTTGCTGTGTGTGTGCTGTGCTCTCTGTGTATGTGTGTGTGCATGTTTGCTGGGTGTGTGTGTGCTGGGTGTGTGTATGTGTGCTGTGTGTGTATTTTGCTGTGTGTGTGTTTGCTGTGTGTGTGTGTGTGTGTGTGTGTGTTGGCCGGGTGTGCATTTGCTGTGTGTGGCAAAGGAAAATCCTGGGCACACCGTTCGGGCACGGGGGGGGATGCCAGCTGCCACGGGACGAGGTGGCCGGGTCCCGGCTGTGCCCGCGGCTCTCACCTGTTTGATTGGGATGGCGCGGCCGCTGCCCGTGCTGTCCCCTCTGCTGTCCAGGCTCCTCTTCTCCGAATCGCTCCCCCGGCGGTTCTGCAACGCCACAAGGAGCCCTCAGCAAAAGGAACACGGCCCCCAGGGGGCGCCACTGAGCCGGCCCCAGGAAACACCACTGACCTGTCTGGGAGCCAAACCCACATGCCTGTGCCCCACCTTCCCATGCGTTCCCAATCCCCGGCGGCTGTGGGGCGTGGCTGCAGCCCACGGCGGTGTGTGGCCGGCAGCGGCACGGGGCTCCAGGGAACGGCACCATCAGCGGTGCCCGGGCGGGAGCTCTGGAGATGGGAGGGGGGCTCACCGTGAAGAGGCTGGTGCGGCGCTTGGCCCCGCGGTGCAGGGAGCTGGGGGTGCCGATCCCGACCGAGCCTTCGCTCCGCAGCTCGCGGTGGCTGATGTTGGGCGTAGACGGCAAGGAGGAGGAGTAATCGCTCGCGTGGCCTCCATTACTGGCCTGGAAAAGAGCCCCGGGCACCGGGCGTCAGCGTCCCCCTGCCTGGAGCCGCCCGCTGCCCATGGGCCCCTTTCCCCCTGGGCCACGGAAATGCCCCCGACGGGCTGGGGGCCAGGGAATGCAGTGAGCATGTGGGGGGTTAGGGGTTCGAGGGGCGGGGGGGGGAGCCAGGACTCCTGGGGTCTGTCCCCAGCTCTGGGAGGGGAGTAGGGCCTAGTGGTTAAAGGAGCAGGGGCTGGGAGTCAGGACTCCTGGGTTTTATTCTCTGCCTATAACCCCCCCGACACACACACTCCCCCAGGGCCAGGGCAGTGCCAGCTCTGCCTATACACCCCCAGGGCCAGGGCAGGGCCAGCTCTGCCTGTCCCCCCCCCAGGGCAGTGCCAGCTCTGCCTGTACCCCCACCAGGCCAGGGCAGTGCCAGCTATGCCTGTCCCCCCCCAGGGCAGTGCCAGCTCTGCCTGTACCCCCCCCCCCGAGCCAGGCTTGTCCCAGTTGCCCCGGTTCAGTGGGCAGATCGGGAAGGCCTGGGCATCGCGGTGCCGTTGGGGCTGGAACTGTCCCGCCGCCGGCTCCATGAAGGGGGCTGCAGGCCTGGAGGCGGCTGGGGCTGGGGAGGGGGCGCCCCGGGTGCTGCGGTGCCCCCTGCTGGCTAAGGGAGGCGCTGGCTGGCCGTACCTGTCCAGGATGGATCCCGCCCACGGGGGTGGAGGCGGCCGAGTGACTGGGGGTGCTGGGCAGGGACTTGCAGGAGGCCAGGAGCTGCTGCTGCTTCTTCAGAGTCACGACCTTCTGGGCGACTGGGAGGGGAAGGAAAGTCCCATGAGAGACAGGAAGCCACGCGTACCCCCCCGAGGGAGAGCCCCCCCTACCACGGCAACACAGACCCCCTCCGTGGGAGAGCCTGCCACGGCCACGTGGACCCCCCCGAGGGAGAGCCCCCCCAGCCACGGCAACATGGACTCCCCCCCGTGGGAGAGCCCCCCCCAGCCATGGCAACATGGACTCCCCCCCGTGGGAGAGCCCCCCCCAGCCACAGCAACACGGACCCTCCCCCGTGGGAGAGCCTGCCACGGCCACGCAGACCCTTCCCCGAGGGAGACCCCCCCCCCAGCCACGGCAACACGGACACCCCCCCGTGGGAGATCCCGCCCCAGCCACGGTTAGAGGGACCCCTCAGGGGGAAAGCCCACCCTAGCCACGGCCACAGGGCCCCCAGCCCATGGGAGAGCCTGCCCCAGCCATAGGGACCCCCAGGGAGACAGACCGTCCCAGCCACAGCCACTGGGACCCCCCGGGGGAGAGCCCACCCCAGCCACGGCCATGGGGACCCCTAGGGGGAACAAACCACCCCTGCCACGGCCACAGGGATCCATGGGGGAATAAACCACGCCAGCCCCAGCCACGTAGAGCTGCCTGGGGTCCTGGCCCATGTAGAACCAATGTGAATGAAATTGTTTTTAGTTATCCTGTAGCATTGTAACTTCTGTTCACCATTTCATAACACTTGCCATTTTGCCTA
>NW_020665187.1:4299473-4314482 GCF_002925995.2 Terrapene triunguis | reverse complement strand
CAGATTAATAATAAATGTGGCATCTTTGTCTTGACCCCTAAAACGATCCTGTATAAGTTTGTGGGACAACACCCGGCCCCACAGGAGCCAGGCCCCGCCCATGGCAGACACGGAAGGAGCAGCTCAGCCCCCCTGGCCAGCGGTTACCTTCACTGAAGACCCGGTCGACGTTGAGGCCGTAGGTGGCGCAGGTCTCGTAGTAGAGGCAGCGTTTCATGTCGCTGCAGAGCGCCCGGGCCTGCGGGTCCTCGATCACCCGGGGGTTGGTGGAGCTGATCTTGTCTGGGGGGTGGGAGAAAGAACGGCCCCATCTCACTCGGACGGACGGACGGATGGGGTGGACAGGCACCACCCAGCTCCACACCACCGCCCCCCTCTGGCGGCCGGGTGCTGCCCCCCGCGAGGGTCCTCGGGGTGGGGACTAAGTCACGAGCCGGGCGCCCGGCCAGGGAGGGGGAAAGACGCTCCGGAGCGATGGCGTGCGAAGGGTTAATGCCCAATGCACCAGATACAGCTCTCGCCTCTGGATCCTGGGGGCTATGGGGGCCAGCGCTGACTGCGAGGGGAGAGCGCCCCCTAGTGACCCCCTGCCCCGCTCCCCGTGTACAGCGCCCCCTAGTAACCTCCTGCCCCGCTCCTTGTGTGCAGCGCCCCCAGTGACCCTCTGCTCCACTCCCTGTGTGCAGCGCCCCCTGCTAACCCCCCTGGGATTGCCTCACATATCCACCACCTACATCGTGACGGCCTGCAGCGAGCGCGCACTTTGGGCGTGCCATCTTCCCCGCCGCTGCCCAGGGCCCCAGCCCTGCCACGCCCCACTCACCCTGCGTGCCCACCAGGGCCACGGCCACCTCCGAGGGGCTGCGGTAGCTGGTCAGGAGGTTGTAGTACTGGGAGACCTCCTGGAAGCTGTCTTCGTTCTCCAGGCTGAACACAAAGACCACGGCATCCACCCAGCTGGCAAACTGTGTGTGTGGGGTGGGAGAGAGCGGGAAGGGGGGTTGGTTCTCTGTGCCGGGGGGAGGGGTCCCCAACACCCAACCAGGGAACCCCCCCCCCCCCGCCCTGGGGCCCGAGCCGCGGGGGCGTCCCCGGGGGGGGGCCCCCCGGGGCCCGGGCCCCGCCCCCGGCCCCCCCCCGCCCCCCCCCCCCCCCCCCCCCCAGGTTGCGGCTGCTCCCCCTCCCCAGCCCTCCCCCAGCGGTTACCTTGACGTCCGGGGCACCCCCTTCCTCTCGGATCAGTAACAGGTGACTCTGCCCGTCCATCACCACTTCCTTCTTGAACTGTCCGCCTGGATCCACAGAGAGGGGGAGAGAGCAGGTACTGAGCAGGGCCCCTGTGCCCGACGGCCCCTGCCTGCCCACGACGGGCTCAGCTCCCTCCCGGGCACGGGCAGCCTCGCCCCAGAGCTCGGGGGAGGCGTTTGTTGGGGTCACAAAATCAGCCCCCGAGGTGACGCTAAGCTCAAGTTACTGGCCTCTGCTCAAAAGTCCTAGCAGGGGGCAGCGGGTCGGGAGTGAGGGGCACTGGCAGAGCTGGGGGTGGGGAGCCCAGGAGGGCTGGGAGAGCAGGGGCTGTGGGCCGGGAGACAGGGGCGCTGGCAGAGCTGTAGAAGGGGGAGCCCAGGGCTGGGCTAGCAGGGGCTGTGGGTCGGGAGTGAGGGGCATCGGCAGAGCTGGGGGTGGGGAGCCCAGGGCTGGGAGAGCAGGGGCTGTGGGTCAGGAGTGAGGGGCGCCAGTGCCACGCACTCCCCTGCAGGGCCAGGCCTGTGGACTACAGAAGCAAAGAGGACATTGGAGGCCGACGCCTTTTGGGCACAGGGCCCGTGTGTGGACGGGCTGGGGGCTAATGGCTGCGACTGGCCGGTTGCTGGCCCTGGTGACTTAGCCCCTCTGTCTAATCTGGGCCCATTCGGGCCCTGGACAATGGCCGGGGGGAAGCTGCCGCCAGCTCTTTGTGCCCAGCCCGTCAGCTGCGCGGGACTCAATCAGGGCCATTGTGTGCAGCTCCCTCGGTGCCAGCAGCTGGCCAGTGCCCCGCACCCACCCCCGGGCAGCAGCTGCCCATTAGGGGAACGGAGTGGTGGGAGATGGGGATCCACAGAGCCAGGCAGGGGGGCCCAGCTAGGACAGAGCCAACACAGGGTGCTCCCCACAATGCACCCGATGGGGCCGTCCCACGTGGGACTAGCGGGGGCAGGGGAGGAGGGGAGAGGTCAAGGTGCCCTGCTGGGAAATGCCCAGTTAGGAGAAAATCCAGGTATGGCAAAAATTAGGCTGAGGGGCACATTCAGGCCCCAGAACGGGCACGGTCTGGCCACGGAAGTGGCAGGATCTGGCCACGGAACTGGCACAGTTTGGCCACGGAACTGGCACAGTTTGGCCATGGAACCGGCAGGGTCTGGCCACGGAACCGGCACAATCTGGCCATGGAACTGGCACAGTCTGGCCACAGAAACAGCACGGTTTAGCCATGGAACCGGCAGGACCTGGCCATGGAACCGGCAGGATCTGGCCACGGAACGGGCACGGTTTAGCCATGGATCTGGCAGGATCTGGCCACGGAACCGGCATGGTTTAGTCATGAAACCGGCAGGATCTCTCCACAGAACCGTCAGGGTCTGGCCACGGAACCGGCAGGAGCTGGCTACGGAACCGGCACGGTTTAGCCACGGAACCGGCAGGACCTGGCCACGGAACTGGCATGGTTTAGCCACAGAACCGGCAGGACCTGGCCATGGAACTGGCATGATTTAGCCACGGATCCGGCAGGACCTGGCTACGGAACCGGCACAGTTTAGCCACGGAATCGGCAGGGTCTGGCCACGGAACTGGCAAAGTCCGGCCACGGAACCGGCACATTCTCCGCTCTGCTGGCCTGGATGCCCACACCCCGACACACCCCTGCTGGTCTCTGCAGGGCCCAGAAGGAGAGGAGCAGCCGGAGGCAGGGCCAGGCCAGGGTGGGGCCCCAGCCCAGCACACGGCTCCGCGCCCGCCCCGCCCGCCCCCCAGCACTCACTCTCGGCTGGCTCCAGGCCCAGGTAGGAGCCGGTGAGGAAGCGATGGACGAGGGCCGACTTCCCGCTCTTGATGCTCCCCAGGACGCCCTGGGAGGCCAAAGGGCAGAGGTCATGGCAGGTCACGCTCCGTCCTGTGCTAGACAGTGTCCCCCCAACCCACCCCCCCCCGCCCCTCCCCCCCCCCCCCCCCAGCCCCCCCCCCCCCAGCCTGGCCCCCCCAGGGGTCACTGGCCAAGGGGCAAGGGGACCGGCTCTCCCTTGCGTGCGGCAGGAGGGAAAGAACTCTCTTGTGTCCAGGAGCCCAGTGCACCCCCAATCCCTCCCCCATCCCCCACTGGGGGGCCCCCCGGAGTTCTCTGCTGCCCCCTGTGACTGAGCTGGGAGCTCCACGTGTCCTGGAGCAGGCCTGGGGCGGCGTCCGTCTCTACAGCCCCCCCGGGCGCATCCCACGGCACGAGTCACAGGGCCTCTGAGCTCGGGCGTCTGAACTGATGCCAAGTGTCAGCTGCCAGGCTCGGTGCCATGGGCTAGCAGGGGGCTGCGGGTCGGGATTGAGGGGCACCAGCAGAGCTGTGGGGGGACCCCAGGACTGGGGGCTGCAGGTCGGGATTGAGGGGCACCAGCAGAGCTCGGGGGGAGCCCAGGACTGGGGGCTGTGGGTCGGGATTAAGGGGCACCGGCAGAGCTGGGGGGGAGCCCAGGGCAGGGGGCAGTGGGTCAGGATAAAGGGGCACCGCAGAGGTTGGGGGGTGGGAGCCCAGGACTGGGGGCTGCAGGTTGTGTTTGAGGGGCACCAACAGAGCTGTGGGGGGACCCCAGGGCTGCGGTCGGGATTGAGGGGCAGAACGGTGCGGTGGGGGGGGGGCGGACGACCCAGGCCTGGGGGTCGGGTCTCACTGCCATAAATCCCATGTTTCCGTATATCCCGCCTGCTTGGTGGCTGGAGGGGGGGCGACGGGGGGGCAACGAGACACCTACCAGTCTGAGCTCCGGGATGGAGCGGCTGAGGGTCCATTCCTGGCTGTTTGCTATGGCCTCTGAGGAGAGAAAGAAAGGGGGCATGAGGCCCACGGAGATGCCCCTGGTGGGCCAGGCAGCTCAGTGCTGGCGCCCGCTCCCCCCGGCGACAGAGCCCCAACCCGTGGTGATGAAGGGACGGACCCAGCTCTGAACCACCAGGGAATTTGGGGCTCTGGCCTCTTCACATCAGCCAGACTGGTGAGAAGGGGCCTTGAGGCAGGCGTCCGGGCTCCGGATCAGGCCGCCTCGGTGTGTACCTGAGTGCTGGGCTGGCCAAGGGGGCCTGGCGCTCTGCTAAGGGAGCAGCTCCCCCATGCCCCCGGGGGGGAAGTGGAGGCGGGGGGAGGGCGTGGTGCCAGCCTGGGGACGGCAGGGCCTGGAGCCTGGGTCTTTACGCTGGAAGCTGAATGGAGCCAGGGGGCGCCCGGACGCGGCGACGCAGCACAGAGAGGCTATTTACATCCAGGCCTGGCCGCTCGGGCAGACACTGGGTTATTGAGCCCTGGATGACAGAGACACCGATCAGCGGCTGGAGAGCGCCGCGGGAAAGCGACCGGAGCAAAACTCCATCGAGGCATTTACACGGGGGGGGGGGGGGGGCACGGCTGCGGGATCTGCCACCACGGCACCGCCCCACAGCGCCACGCAGACCCACCCCGGCTCCGGACGCAACAGCACGGACGTAGTTCTGGGCTATACTGTACGTACTGCCCCATATACACTCCGCTGCACACCACAAACACTATAGACACCAGCCCCATATATACTCCGCTGCCCCGTATAGCCCAGCATGGATCCAGGACCCAGTTTCACTATATATACTAGCCCCATATATACGCTACCCCTTCCCATATAGACCAGCATGGATACCGCGGGTCCACCACACGGTATATACTGGCCCCTGTGGAAAGCGAGGGCAGCATCCACCCAGTGCTGCGTCTGGCTGGATTTGGCTCCCAGTGATGGGGTCTCGCCCGCGTCTCAGAGAGCCGGGGGGAGGGGGGAGCTGGTTAATGTCCTTTCTCTGCTGGTTTGCCCCAGCCCAGGGTCTGGGCTCTGGGGCGACTCTGGGCCCAGGCTGCCGCCGGCAGGACAGGCCCTGCCATGGGCTTCGCCCAGCCGGGCTCCGCACAGTGGAACTCATTCCTTCTCTCTGGGTTACCATGGAACAGTTGCTAAGCAACAGTGCCCGGCGCGTTGCCGAGCGACCTGGAGAGACAAGGGCCCTGGCTACAGCCCCGTTGGCTCTGGAGTCCTGGAGCTGAGGCTGTTTCCTGACAGCCAGGTACCCGCGGGTGCCATCTCCCATGCAGTCACCCTGGCCGCTGGTCCCACGGTGGACGGCTTCCAGCTGGTGCCACCCCACTCCTGCCAGCTGACAGCTCCGTCGCCCCCACCTAGGGGCGTCTCTCTCTCATGCCCTGGCCCCCAACGGGGGATGCTACCCGACCTGCCTAACATCCTGGTAAGGCATGTCCGTGGCTATCTTGGGTTCCCGTATTGTTCCCAGCACCACCCTATCTGAGCACCTCATGCTCTTCAACCCGCCCCCCGAGTGTTATCCCCATTTGAAAGATGGGGAAACTGAGGCACAGAGTAGCTAAGTGACTTGTCCGAGGTGGTAAAGCAAAGGGCATCGAATCCGTCTCTCCGAAGCGCCCAAGCCCCAGTGAAAGCCAGTTGTGTGCCTAACTCCCTTAGGCATCTCTGACTATCCCAGTGCTGCAGGGACACAGGGACAGATGAGGCAGGGGGCAGGAGACCAGTAAACTGCCCCCCCCCCCCTTCAGTCTCAGGCGAGAGACAGTAAAAAGCAGGGGCAAGGGGCTGGGTTAGCCGAAGAATCCAGCGAGACTGGGTCTGCAATCCGCCCTCCTCCTCCCCCGCGGCCGCCTTGACTCGGTGATTGCCCGGCGCTGTGAGTCGCAGCGACAGGCTCGACTCTCTCTGCCTCGGGCTGGCGCCGTCATCTCGGGTGGTTATGTAAGCTCTGCTGTCACTTGGCATGGCCCTCTGGCCTCGGCGATCACAGGACTCCAGCCCATGACAGAGAGGAGTGGACACGACCGGCATGGGCCCTCTTGCACGCCCCACGCTGGCAAGGAGGCAAAATCTGGATGGTTCGCGGCCTGCCCTGAAGCTGGGAAGTGACTGGGGTTCAGAACAGCTGCGGGGAACCCCTGGGTTCGGAGTATTCGGGAGCCACCAGCCCCGAACGAAGCAGATGCCCCGTCCTCTCGGTCAGGGGCGGGACGGGGGCCCTGGATCCTGGGACACGGGTCAGGCCAATCCACAAAGAAATCGTGCTCTTGGGTAGTTCCTGATGCCCCCCACTCAGACCCACGCTGCTCCCTACGGGCACGTCGCGTCGGCTCTGCGCCAGCGGCCGTAGCAGCCCTGGAGGGGGCCGGGCGAAACAGCCCGTCGCCACGTGCGACAAGTCCCACTACACCCTGCCACCTTGCCCAGGCCTCCTTGGAGACGCTGCCCCCTGCTGGAGACACAGTCACATGCGAGGGATTGCGGCCTGCGATGAGGACTGGGCCGCGGCAGGGGAAGGGGTCGCCCTCGGAGGAGCAGGGAGCTCGGGACCGAGCCTCGGACGCTGCCCCCCGGCCGTGCCCAGATGGCAAACACAACGCCAGGTTTGCAGGTGTGGGGAGGGAAGGGCGGGGGGAGCCTGGCAGCCCCCCCCCACCTTGGCACACGGCCCTCGGGTGACAGCATCAAGCAGGCTGGGAGAAGCCACAGTCTGGCACCTGCAGGCACCCACTGGCTTGGTCGCGCTTGGCTGGGCGCCTGACGAGCGTCACCGAGCATTCCCCTGACACAACCCGCCCCCCCTTTAGTGTTAACGAAGGAGAATCCCAGCACCAGTTCGAGCAGGACCACGGGCCACAGCCCAGTGAAGGTCCTTCGAGGTTTCTGCCATGCTTTGCTGGGGGCCGGAGGAAACCAGTGCCGGGCAGGCTGCTGGGGGCTGTACGTCACTTTGGGTTGGAAAGCTACAAAACCCTCTTCCTTTTGCACCACTTCAGCCACCGTCCCCTTGCTCTCTTGTCTCAACAGCCTCCGCCCCCCCCCGGGATGAAGGGCCAGAGAGCAGCACCCAACATTTGCACTAGAGCACAGCTTCCCCTTTAGGCAGTTTGCGAGCTCTTCCGATAATCCAGCCGTGGGGGTCACCCCGGGCTATTCAGGTGCCTCAAAAGGACCTGAACTCTTTTGAAAGCCTGGCCCCAGATCAAGTGCTGGAGAACTACGTCACAGCCTGATGGATCCCGCCAGGCAGGAGTTTGCCTGATGCTCTTTGGCTCAGTGTCATGCCACCGCCTGGACCCGCTTCAGCCAGACTGGACCTAATTCTCCTTTGCCCCGGGCCTTGCACCCGGTCGGTGCAAATCTCTGCCCTGTGGATTCGGTCTCCCTTTGCCCTGAAGGATGCTCTAGCGGGGTCCCCCTCTGGAAGCCGGGCGTGCACGTACGGGGCGTGCAAAGTGCCCGTGCAGCACTTCAAAGTCGTGCAAAGATGCCTGTGCACCTTTATCCACAACGGTGACCAATGGGGCTGCTGCTTCCCCCCACCACCCGGCGGGCCTATTGGTGCAACACTCGGCCACTGTATTGCTGGGCAAATCCTGTCTCGGCACCAGTAACAACCCTTCCCGGCTATGACATCACCCCTCCCCCAGCCTGATTGGTGCGGAACCGCTCAAGCAGCAAATCAGCTACCAAGATTGGGACAAACTCAGCCGCTGCGATTGGCCCGTCAGGTTCGGCATCTTGCCCCCAGCAGCAGCCGATATCTGCTGCGTGGTGGGAAGAAAAGCCCAGAATGCACCTGGCCAGTGGGCCGGGGGCCGGGATTCCTTCCTGACCCCGGGGTGAGAGATCAGCTAGGCCCTGGAACCTGAGATCTGACTGCCCCCAGCCCCAGCTGTCAGGGCTGCAAGATAAATCTGATTAGCAGGAAACCAATTAGCGAGCTGGCTTTGAAAGCCCACCCCAGTTCCAGGTCCTCATCAAAGGGCGAGCTGGCCCTTTAAGAGGAGCGGGGTTTAGTCCCCTTCCCAAGTGAGGGGAGGGGCTCAAGTCAGTCCCTTTAGGACCATAGGGCCAGCAGGGATCAGGCGCCACCTGGCCCAGGTGTGGCTGAGCCCGCCTCCCCTTAAAGGGCCAGCTCACCCTGTGACAGTCCTAAGGAGGGATTCAGAGCAGTGGTCGCGGGAGTCGAGGCGATTTTGCCGCAGCGACAAGGCTGAGAGCAAAGCAGGGCTCTTGCTCTCCGGAGGATGCTAAAGCCTGAGATACGGCCATGGAATTTAGGCACCTAACTCCCATTGAAACCAATAGGAGTTAGGCGCTTACCTACCACTGAGGATCTAGGCCTTCATCTCTATTGCTCTGGTATAGCCGGGAGGGAAGGAAATGTCTCTAGCTGCCTCAGAGACCCTGACGGCCAACAGGAGAGGAGCTGCTGGTTTCCAGCCCCGGGCCCAGGGCAGGTCCTGTCAATTAAACAGCCAAAGCCGGCTCAGCGAGCCTTGAAATGCAGCTCTCCGGCTACACAAGTGTCGGCTGGCGAGGGATGGGTGCGGAGGGTTAGCGCCGTCTTAGCTGCTCGCAATCTACCCCCCTTGGGACGGAGGGCAGGGGACTGGCACGAGGGCACGGAACCACCAGCCACGGGCAGGGCTGGGGAGACACGGCCCTGGCTGGCTGTGGCTGGAGGATGATCCATGCCAACGGTACCGGCTTGGGCTCTCTCCTTCTGTCGGGCCCGCCTGCCGTCTCTTAGGGGAAGGGACCGCACTGCACCCCGGGTAACAGGGCCCCAATCCCCGACTGGGTCTCCTGGCACGACCACAATACAGAGAGAGCTTTGGCTCTCCATGGTGGCCAGGCTGGCATCGAGTTGAGACCAGAAGGAACCAGGGTGAGAATCCAGAGGCTCTTCCCCTGGGATTCCTACATCCAGCCCATATCTGGTGGGTGAGCTAGAACATGTTCCGACCCAGGCTGAGATGCTCCAAAAGCAGGTCGGGCACCTGCTGACACCCCTTGGCTCCAACAGCCAGAGATTTCCAAAATCCCAGCCCTACCTAGCCCCTCACGGAGCCCACGTTCCAGCAGACGCACGGTGCTGAGACGGACGAAACAAGGAAATGAGCCCGGCAGCCCCTGACCGGTTGTGCGTCGCCCCCCCTGTGCCCCCACGGGCAGGCAGCTAGCACCCCGTTACACCCCTGCGCCGGGCGGAGGAGGGGGCACCGCCACGCAACGGGCGTGCGGCTCCGCGGGCGATGGAAGCCGACAGCTCCCTCGGTGCTGACGGCCACGGCGCCCAGACAAAACACATTTTTAATCCCTTCCCGCCGCGTGCTCCGTCTGTCTCGGCCTCCCGCAGGTGGCTTCTCCCAGGCTGCGGCGTTTGAAATGCCAGTCAGCAGAGATCAAAGGCAAGCCTGGCTGGTACAAAACCGGCGCTCCACGGGGACGACGCCCCTGATTAACACCCCCGCTGCGCGGAGGGGGAGCAGACGCAGGGCATCAAAGGGACTGGCGCTTGGATGCCTGGGCGTTTGGGTCTATACACTGGATCTGCCGGGCAGGGATGGCCAGGTCCCTGTAGCCGCATGCTGTGTGCTCACTGGGACGTGGCATGAACCCCCTGGCTCCCTGCCGTCCAGACAGGCCATTGTCCGCCTCTGCCAGCAGGTAGGTTGCGCCGCAGGAAGCCTTCCGAGGCCTGGCACTGCTCTGCCACCTTGTTCACCCAGCCAGTTCACCCGCCTCATGCTTCTGTGCTTCTGGTTACCTCTCGTTCCTCTGCCTCAGGAGCAGTTCCCGGGGCCGGGCGGACGGCTACTGACATGACCCGTCTTGGCTGGAGGGGGCACTGTATGTCTTATGAACCCGTCACTACAGGGAGCCAAGGGGCAGCGAGGTCTAGTGGGTAGGGGCTCTCCCCGGGGACTAAGGAGACCTGGGTTCTGTTCCCAGCCCTGCCGCTGCCCTTGGGCAAGTCACAACGCCGCTCCGTGCCTCAGTTTACCTGCCTGTACTATGGGGATAATGCTATTTAGCTCTTTTGTAAAGTGCTCTGACAGCGATGGATGAAAAGTGCTGTATCCTCCCTCCCCCCCCCAAAAAAATCCTCTCTGTGCCTCAGTTTCCCCTCCCACTCTTAGCCATCTAAGCCATGAGCTCTTGGGGGCAGGGAATGTCTCTCACTCTGTGTTTGTACAGCACCTAGCACAATGCTCGCCCCCACCCCGACACTAGCTGTTACCGTAACACAGCTAAATAACACTAGAGGAGCACTCCCACGTTCAGGCGTTTTCACCAAAAAGCCCAGCTGAGCTGCCCCAGACTTCTCCTGCGTTTGCTCGTCACGGGAGGGGAGGGTGGCCTTCTTTAGCCCTAAACAAGGCCTTGGTTCCTTCCAGCCCAGATGCTCCCTGTTTATCACCGTGGTGCTTAGAAGCCGCCCTCGGGTGAGTCACCTTAGATCCAAAGCCAATCGCAGGCCTCATTAAAGCCGACGGGCGGCCAAGCGCTCTCCTTGAGGGTCGTTATGGCCAAGGCAGTAGCCACATGGCAGGTCACAGCAGAGCCGTGTGGCCTGAAGGGTCTCTGTGGGCCAAGGGAGATACAGCAGCCTGCGAGCGCTGGAGGCAAAGGAAGCCAGGAGCAGGAGCTGTGAGCGGGTCGCAGAGGGACGGCGCTCCTTGGGCACAGAGCCTGCCGGAGGGCAGACCTGGAGATTTCTGAGCAAGGAAACGGCTTGCTGTCGTTTGTCCCGCTGCGTTCAGGGATAGGGGGCTCTGTCTTGACTCGGAGCACCGGCCAGCCCGCCCGGCCAGGCCTGGCAATCGACTGCACTGCTCAGGCCAAAGGGCTAATGCTGCTAGTCCCGCTTCGCAGGTGAGCCCAATTGCCTCATCCCAGGTCTCATGAGGGGTGTGGGGGGACAGAGCCCCCAACTCCCAGTCCGCTGCTCTAGCCACTAGCCCGCACTGTCTCTCCAGCCCCTTGCAGCCCGCCCCACGGAGGCTGCTGCGCTGGAGAATGGACTGCGGAAAGCCACCGACAATAACCCCCACGGTCAGGAATTCAGGGACCGCGCAGCACAGGATGGCCAGAGGGCGGATGGGGAGGTGTTTAATAAACACCACGAGTTCTCTGTCATTACTAATTAGTTGCTCCGCTCACGGCTCAGGGACCAGCCTCCCTGCAGACGGGGCTGGAGAGGGAAGAGTCCCGTTAGCTCAGCGAGGCCGGGACTCGGCCCCACACCTGAGCTGAGTTTGGAGGGTGCTAACCCCCCCCCTCCCCACCAGCTGGGGGCGTTGGAGCCACGCCAGGGATGAGAGGAGCCGGCTGTGCCAGGCACCTGCTGGAGAGAGCGCGTGATGGGTGCTGGCGCAGCCCTGGCCCGGGGGTGGCATGCGGCAGGATCACTAGCTCTGCTGCTCCTCCATGCCCAGACAGAGCACGCGCTGCTGGCAATGCCCGGGGGGGGGGCTGGCACTGGGGTAGGGCAGGGACAGGCCTTATAGAAAACCCTCCAATGTGGGCAGCCCGGGCACCAATGGCGTGGCTGGCTGCGGGGGGCAGCCCGTTCTAACCCTCCCCCACACAAAGTGTGCCTTGGGCCAGAGCTCTTGGGTTTTGGGCAGCGAAACGTCACAACCTCCGTCCTAACACAACAGTAAGCTCCATTCCCGGCCCTGCCACTCCCCTGCTGGGTGACCTGGGGCAAGGCGCTTCCCTGTCGCAGTTTCTCCTCTGTTCAGACTGTGAGCTCCTCAGGGCTCGGATTGTCACGAGAGGGGCCCTGCTCTCGGGTGGGACCTTCGGGTGCTACCATCATACGCGCTGTAAATGCAAGGCAGGGGTGCAGCACGCAGCCGGGCTCTGATCCCCGGGCCCAGAGAGATCAGCACTTCGGAGCCTCACGGATTTCAGTGGCCCGGCTTGTAGGCTAAGGCCCTGCTCTATAGGGGCAAATGGTGTAAAAGTCTGGCTCCCCAGTCCCCAATTTCTCAATGGGATTGTGGGGCGAGGTTTCACCATCCAGCTCAGGGGCCTGTGTAGGGGGATGTTTGTGAACAGGCCCCAGAAGCTGCCTGTCTCTGGGCGGAGAAAGGCGCTTCAGAGACCCAAAGCCAGGTGATGCTCGGCTTCCCAAGCCGAATCACCCGCCGGGCGGCTCATCAAGACGCCGGGATCTGCCGAGCGGTGAGACCACAAACGCGCCCGATTGCCGACTGAGGTCGGAGGCAGTTCCCAGCACTGGCTCCCAGCCCCGGGCGTTAGGAACTCATTTAAAAAGGAGACACCCCGTAAACAGGTGTTTGGGCCCCGAGGAACGCTGTCGAGAAAGGCAACTGGAAAAGCAGCCTGGTCCAGTAAATACAGCACCGGGCAAGGACTCAGGACTCCTGGGTTCTGTAAATCCCAGTTTGCTCTTCCTGGGTGACCTGGGGCAAGTCCCTTCCTGGCTCTGTGCCTCAGTTTCCCCTCCCACCCTTCATCTATTTAAACTGTGAGCTCTGCAGGGGAGGGGCTGCCTCTCACCCTATGTCTGTGCAGCCCTGATCAATGGGGCCCCTAATCTTGGTTTGGGGCATCTAAGGGCTACCGTAATGCTCCCCCTAGACTCAGCTCAGCTGGGGGCGGAGCACGGTGCCCGGGGACGGAGCTGCCGCCTGACACGGCCCGGCAGCAGGGAAGCGAGCGCTCCTCCCTCCGACAAAGGGGAGCTGGGGCGCAGGGTGGCAGCCCAGCCCCCACCATCCCTGCCCAGGGCGTGCTCGGCTCTGTTGCCAGCGGCTCCGGGGGATCCCCTCAGGGGTGGGGGTGGGGGTTCAGGGGCTGAACAACAGGGAGCAGGATTCCACACTGCCCCCACAGTAAGCTTAGATGGGGTGAGGTTGTGGGCATGCCGCCTGCTTGTTCTTTCGGCCCTTCACCGTGGCATCTGGGCTGCCGCCCCCGCCCCCCCGTTCCCATCACATGGCTGGGTCTTTGGAGCACTAAGGAAAGCCATCATCCTCCAACGAGGGGGAGTGAATGGTGCCCCCCCTGCGTCCTTGGGTCCTCACTGACTCATCCCCAGATCACGGCCCCCCCCGCGCTCTCCACACCCTTCCTGTTCCGCCTCCCCCCTCCCCGCACGGTTTCACCAGCAGGGTGCCAACTGGCCCGGTGCCCGGGCGCAACGGGTAGGACAGAAGCACCCCCTAGCCAGGGGTGGAGCCTTTCACAAGCCATTATACTTTCTGACGGGGGGAAAGAAACCAACCAGCATCACGTCAAATTAGACTCAAACCCCAAACTGTGAAGGAACAAATCGAAGCGGAACCCGAGGACGCCCACGACAGCTCTGGGAACAGGAGCAGGCGTCCCTGCCACTGGGGGGTCTGGCCTGCTGCTCACGACGAGCAAAACAGCCACAAAGGGGTGGGAGGGGAAACTGAGGCACGGGAGGGTGGGGAAGGACGTGCCCAGGACAGCAGCAGAGCCGGGACCAGAACCCAGGCCTTGGCGTTATTTCACTGCAGAGGCTGGGGCAGTTCTAAGTCTTCCCCTTCACCTTCCTGGGCTCCCCCATCCCGCTGCCTGTCCCTGCGGCCCCAGAACGCACGGCCGGGGAGATCAAGGTTAATCGCGGGTCATTTCACTGCCTGGGAACGTTACTCCGCTAGCAGAGTTCCCACCCCTAGGCCGGCCGACCCCACCCGCCCCGCTCAGCTGCTGCCCACGCCCGCCCCTCAACTGCCCCCCCGCCCCAAGGCTGCTGGGCATCATGGACAGATACTGAGGGGTAGCCAGCGAGAAGGGAAACTGAATTTCAGGCAAAGCTACCTAGCAGCAAACCATCTCCGGCTGGGAGGTAAAGGCCAGGGAAGGGGCAGCGACCCAAACCAGGCCAAACCCCGGGGAACGCCCTGTAGGGGCAATCCGGGGAGGGTCCCAGGAGAGGGAGTGAATGGGAACTACAGGGACTTTCCAGACCTGACTTCTACCGGCCAGATCCCGGGTGGGGTAAACCATCACACCATTGAGGTCAATAGGCCAGATCCCACCCCCTGCAAATTGGGGTGTGCCATCCCCCGGGTACCCCACCTGCAATCGGGGCATGTCGCACCCTGTATCCCCCCTTGCAAAAAGGTGGGTTCCCCCTGCAATAGTGGTGTGCCACCCTGGGCTCTCCCCTGCCATCGGGGCACGCTGCCCCCGGTTCCCCCTGCAATTGAGGTGCGCCACCCCCCGGGTCCTCCACAAACGATGCCCAGTTTTGTCTGGTTCCAGCTTTCAGGCCAAGAGCTTGGCTCAGCTCCCGTTAGCTGCCATGCCAGCCTCCTCAAGAGCCCGCGACTCCCATGGAAAATGCCCCCGGGCACGTCGCACGTTACATAAGCGGCTCAGCGGCGGGTTCCCCTGCTTCAGCTGGTGCCCGGGCAAGGCAGCTGTCAGAGATGCTGGATTGAGGCAGGCCATGGCTCTTCCGGCTCCCAGCAAAGCTTCCCCAAATTAACCCCATCCAGCCAAGGAGCCTGGTCTCTGGTCTGACAACTCGGCTACGGGTCCCAGCTAAGGGCCAGGAGGGGGTCCCCACATCTGCGAGGGCTGAGGGGGCTACAGCCACCCACAGCTCCTGTTGCTGCAAACAGGAACAAATCATGTCAAACCAATCTGATAGCTTTCTTCGATAGGATAACGAGTCTTGTGGATAAGGGAGAAGCTGTGGATGTGGTTTACCTAGACTTTAGTAAGGCATTTGATACGGTCTCGCATGATATTCTTATCGACAAACTAGGCAAATACAATTTAGATGGGGCTACTATAAGGTGGGTGCATAACTGGCTGGATAACCGTACTCAGAGAGTTGTTATTAATGGTTCCCAATCCTGCTGGAAAGGCATAACGAGTGGGGTTCCGCAGGGGTCTGTTTTGG
>NW_020665187.1:4292670-4299073 GCF_002925995.2 Terrapene triunguis | reverse complement strand
GTGGAATCTCCATCTCTGGAGATATTTAAGAGTAGGTTAGATAAATGCCTATCAGGGATGGTCTAGACAGTATTTGGTCCTGCCATGCGGGCAGGGGACTGGACTCGATGACCTCTCAAGGTCCCTTCCAGTCCTAGAATCTATGAATCTATGAATCTATGAATCTATGAAAAACAGCCTGAGCCCGGGACACAGGACAGAACTCAGCTGTCTTAGACACTCCAGAGCGGTGGACGCCGCCCCAGGGGTCAGGGAGAAATCGCCAGGGGGTTGAATTAAATTCCACAGCTTTGGGGGGGGGGAAATTCCACTCCGGGAAAGCAAAACCATTCAGAAATTCCCTCTGCAAGACAATCCCAAAACACCAACCCCCCCCAAAAAACCTGTGTTTTGGGCCGAGCAAAACGTTCCACTCGAATCAAAATGTTTCATTTCAACATCATCAAGGAAAAGCTTCCTGCTAAAATGTTTACAGCGCCAAGGAAATCTCTCCACGACACACAGCCATTTGGAAGGGAAAATTCCAACCCGCCCGTCCGAAAAACGGCGAAACAAAATGTTCCGAGCTCGTCAAACTGCTGCTTTGCCCTTTCCTCCCCCGCCAACGAAATCGACACGTTTCTGTGCAACGTTTCACCACCGACCGTTCTGCTCGGAAGCCGTCACGAGCCAAACTCAGGTGGGAGGGAACGCATCCCTTTCGAAGAGGAAGGGTAAATAACCCTTGGAACAATTCACCAAGGGGCGCTCCTGGGGGATTTGCCGTCAGGGGCGATTTTTTAAACCAAAGCGCAATGTCTTTGCAAATTTGCAAATACGCTTTTTATAAAGCTGTTTTATAGGGGGGGGTTCAGTGTTTCGGGCAGACTGTCCAAGGGACAGGGAGTCAGGACGCCTGGGTTCTGTCCCCAGCTCTGGGAGGGGAGTGGGGCCTCGTGGTCAGAGATCCAGGGGTAGCGGGGTTGTATCATCGGCGGACAGGAACCAAGTATAATATTGGCTCTAGGAATTCTTCTAGGGACGGGCCGTGGCCTGTGGCATCCAGGAGGCCTTGGAATCTGGGACTCCACAAAGGCATTTTCTGCTGGAAAGATGTTCCATTGGGAAATTCCCAATCCACCTCCCAGATCGCGGCCGCCTCTCCACGGTGGGCCATGTTGGGGGATCCAGGGAAACGGGGAACAAAGGGAGTGAGAAGGTGCTGAACCCCGGTACAGCCAGAGGGGGCGTGTGCACAGAAACCAGCGTTACACCAGCATCCCAGTGTACGGCTCCTAGCCCCGGCTCGGAGCACATTTGCTCAGAGCCTGGCTGCCAGCCAAGACAGCTTTGCAACTACCTAGCGTGGTGCCTGCTGCTGTCTTCGGGGACACCCTCCCGCACACACCCCGATCCACGGAATATGCTCTCCAGCAGGGCTAGATCAGGCTCACGTCCCAGCCTGGCTCACCTCCCAGCCTGCCCGATGGCACGGAGGAGGCAGGATGCATCAGCCTTGACATGGCACTTGGCATTTGGCTGAGAACCACAGCCCCTCCAGTCCTCAGAGGGGAGGGCATCCTCTGCTCTGGGCAGCCCACTGCCGGGTGTCCAATCCTTTGCAATTCCAGAAGACGAACATGTCTTCCTGACAGCTCCCCAGAGCAGGGATCTGGCCCCAGCTGAGCCGGGCTGATTCAGTCATTGCAGCCGGAGGGAAAAATGGAGATGTCCGGGGCCCGCTCCTGCCAGCGTCTGTTCATGCAACTCCTTCTCCCGGGCACCAGCAGCTCGGTCATTTCCTATCCGAGCTCCCTTCTGTTACACACCAGAGACTGGGGATCAGTTCTAGATCTCTCTCTAAGGCATGGAGTTCTCCCACCTTTCAGGATCTGAGCCAGAAAGACTCAGGGCTTGTCTACAAGGAGCAACTAGCGGCTCTAACTCTGCCGGCCAAACCCTCGAAAGTGGCTTTAATCTGGAGTAAATGCTCCACTTCAGAAACTCATCATAATAGCTAAGCATTCTGTTTGGTTCGTACGCCAGGCCCATCACCCTGGCCTCTGAGTCTGACAAGGGGCCTCCTTTATCGCACCAGAACCACAGGGAATATTTTAATCCAATTACATTTCTGCTTAGCATCCTGCCCCCCCTTTCTATATCCCAACTCGCTGTACTGGGAAACAGGCTTTTCCCTTCCCCTTCCACTCCGCGGTTCTTCCCAGCCAAGCCCCTCTCTCTACCCCACAAATAAAGGCTCTTGAAATAGTTGAAAAATAAAATTTGCAAATACACTTTTTATAAAGCTGCTTTATGGGGGTTTTTTTCAGTGTTTCGTGCAGGCTGCCCAAGGGACTGGGAGTCAGGACGCCTGGGTTCTGTCCCTAGCTCTGGGAGGGGAGTGGGGCCTAGTGGTCAGAGATTCAGGGGTGGGGGGCAGCATCATCAGAGGAAGGGAACTAAGTACAACACAAGCTCTGGATCAATGCTGCCCCGCGCGGGAATTGCACGCGGGGATTTTCCTTTACGGATGCAGGGTTGGGTTGTGAAATTAAAGTCTCGCAAGGAGGCCCACACGGACACGCCACATCCCCGAGCCGAGCTGGGTTGTTGCCTGGAGGATGAGTGTGTGTGTGTGTGTGTGTATTAACCCTTTTGCACCTCCACAACAAGGGAATGGTTGTGTGTTGTGTGTGTGTATGAACCCTTTGCACCTCCACAACAGAGGAAGGTTTTGTGTGTGTATGTGTTGTATGTGTATTAACCCTTTGCACCTCCACGACAAGGGAATGGTTTTGTGTGTGTGTATTAACCGTTTGTGGCTCCACAATAGGGGAATGTGTATGTATTAACCCTTTGCACCTCCACAACAAGGGAATGGTTGCGTGTGTGTGTCTGTGTGTATTAACCCTTTGCACCCCCATAACAGTGAAAGGTTGTGTGTGTGTGTGTGTATTAACCCTTTGCGCCCCCACGACAGAGAAACGGTTGCGTGTTGATTAACCCTTTGTGCTACCCCAACGCCCTGCGGCTCTGTAGCATTCTAACCCCGACGCAGCAGGCGCGGCCTTGGGCTCGCCCGGCAGAGCGACGGGGCGGCCCGTCATTCCTGGTTGCTAAAACGCACCCACTCATCAGCTTCCAGGGCCGATTCATCCTTCATGTTGCAAAAGGATCGTTACAAGCGCAGCCCTGTCTCGCCGCTGGGAAGTCCCTTTCCTGCCCTCCGGCCCCGGCCATATCCCAGATCACCCGCTCCCGTGTAATACAGGCCGGGCTAGGAACCAGCTTGGCTCCCGTCACAGTTGTTCAGAGGGTCAATCCAGGCTGCCCCTTGCAATTCCCACCTTGCTCCTGGGAGCCAATTCTGCGTCCCTTTCCCACGGGAGACGCCCGGCAGGGGGAACCGATGCTCGGTACCCACCTCCCTGCCGACGGAGCGTTTCCTAGGTGATCCCTCGTCATTTCACCGTGGAAACTTTCAGTGCCAAACACGGACGGGGGCGGGAAGGAGGGGGGTGGAGGATGGGGGGAGAACGCTCCTGGCTTTGAGAAGCATCTCCAAGCAATCAAAGCTGCAAAATCATAAGAACGGCCATACTGGGTCAGACCAAAGGTCCATCAAGCCCAGTATCCTGACCTCTGACAATGGCCAATGCCAGGTGCCCCAAAAGGAATGAACAGATCAGGTTATCATCAAGTGATCCATCCCCACTCGCCCATTCCCAGCTTCTGGCAAACAGAGGCTAGGGAGACCATCCCTGCCCATCCTGGCTAATAGCCATTGATGGACCTATCCTCCATGAATCTAGCTAGCTCCCTTTTGAACCCCGTGATAGTCTTGGCCTTCACAACACCCTATGGCAAGGAGTTCCACAGGTTGACAGTGCGTTGCGTGAAAAAAGACTTTCTTGTGTTTGTTTTAAACAGGCTACTTATTCATTTCATTGAGTGGCCCCTTGTTCTTGTGTTATGAGAAGGAGTAAATAACACTTCCTTATTTACTTTCTCCACACCAGTCATGATTTTATAGACCTCTACCATATCCCCCCTGAGTCGTTTCTTTTCCAAGCTGAAAAGTCCCAGTCTTATTAATCTCTCCTCATACGGAAGCTGTTCCATACCCCTCAATCCTAGCACCAGAGCTTCCAGGGGACAACACAACCACAGGCTAAAACCCGGGCGGGGGGGGGGGGGGGAGTGTCACATATTCACCAAAGAGCAGCAGGTCCCACTGTCTGGGATGGTTCCATTAATCAAGGATTAATAAATGCTGAGCAGATGTTTCAATAAATGGCTAATCCATTGTCGGAGAGTCCACCGGGTCAAAGCCCCACCGAGAATCCGCCCCTAACCCGCGCTGCTCACGCTAACCACATAGGGACCGGCTCTTTGCCATGTGTTTGTGCAGCGCCCTGCACAGCGGGGCCCTGGTCTCGCCGCTGCAAGACTTGCCTCCCATCGGCCTTTATTAACCCTTTAGCAGCGGCGTCTTGAGACCAAATGCCCCCCTGCGCGGCAGTTTCTGAGTTCACGTCCCCGCTCGGTGACCCCCTGAGACACCTAACGCGGCGCCTCTTGGATTTCCACGGTCTCAGAAACCCGCCTGCATGGTACTGGTCAAAGCGTCCTCCTCTTGTAGGCAGATTCCCCCGGAGGACCAGGCTTTCCAACCTTAACCAGAAACCCCCATCTCCATGATCGACACTCACACGCAGTGGAGGCTCTGGGCTCCGTCACACCCCAGAGCGGAGCTGCTGCGGGATCCGTGCCTAGGCTCACACTTGGGACTGGACCCGCGAAGTCCCATAACGCAGATTTGCCGGTAGCCCCCGCCCATGCCTAAGGGATGGGACAGGGACGGGTCTGGGTCATTCTCGGGGGAGCTGTGGTTTGACTTTGCCCATCGAGAGCCTCTTTCGCCACAGGCCTCCGAGCGCTGATCCCTCATCAGTGGCACTTCCACAAGTGGGGACTGTCACCCCCATTTTACCAAAAGGGAAACTGAGGCACCATGGAGGGATGTGCCTCACCTGCGCTCATCCCTGGCTTCCCAGCCCCACCTGCTCTAACCACTGGACACCCCCCCCCCCCCCCCCCCCGAGCCAGGAATAAAACCCCGGCATCCCGGCCTCCCACCCCCCCCCCCCTCCCCTGCAGCAATAATCCACCCCCCCCGATCCACTCCCCCCTCCTTGGCTTTTAAGGGATCCCCCCCAAAACTCCTCACCCTAGCCCCCTCCCCAGGCCTGCCGCCGTACTTACTGGGCGAGGACCCCTTGGCTCGCTCGGGGCTCAGCAGCTCCCGGCTGCCCAGGCCCCACCCGGGCCCGGGGTGGGTGGGGGTGGAGGCCGGGCTCTTTGTGAAGATGCCGCTGATGAATTTGAGCATCTTGCGGTCCCGGGTGGAGGCCCGGCCGCCCTCGCGGCCCCGCTTCAGCCCCACGCCGGCCTCCGAGGGGCAGAAGGCCGAGGCCGCCGGGCCCTCGGCGTCCAGGAGCAGGTCACTGTTGTCCAGGGTCTTGCTCTTGCCTTTGCGCGGCGACAGCTTCGCCCTGGCCGTGGCCCGGGGGGCCGCCTCCCCGCCGCCTTTGGGGCCCCCTTTCATGCGGCCCTTCGCCTCGCTCTCCGGCCACGACAGCCGGTTGCCTGGGCCTCCCTTGTGGGTGCCTTTGCCCGCCTTGGGCTCGGAGCCCATCTTGACGCCGCTGGTGGTCACCGTTTTGAAAGGCTTGTTGCTGACCAGCCGCAGGCGCCGGCTCCCGGCCGCTGGGTGAGGCGAGGAGGCGCCAGGGCCCAGGGGGGAGGAGAACGAGGAGCCCCCGGCTCGGCCGGCACCGCCGCCCTCGAGTGCTCCGGGCTCCCGCACTTCGGGGCAGCCCCAGCTGGCATGGCTCAGCAGCAGCCTCCGGCCTGGAGCCGCCGCACTGGAGGAGCAGCTGGTGGTGAGGGGCGGCAAACCTTCCCTGGGGGTCTGGCTCCGCTCGCCTGGCACCTCCAGGGTCTCATTCACCCCCGGAGCCGCTGGGGCCACAATGGCTTCTGGCTTTGGGGGCACAAGTGGGGCAGCTGGGAGCAGTGCGGCGTCCGGCTTGGGGGGCAGAGCTGGGAGCAGTGTGGTGTCCGGCTTGGGGGGCACAGCTGGATGCAGGGCACTGTCCGGCTTGGGGGGCACAGCTGGGTGCAGTGCGGCATCCAGCTTAGGGGGCACTGCTGGGTGCAGTGCAGTGTCCGGCTTAGGGGGCACCGCTGGGTGCAGTGCAGTGTCCGGCTTAGGGGGCACAGCTGGGTGCAGTGCAATGTCCGGTTTAGGGGGCACAGCTGGATGCAGTGCAGTGTCCGGTTTAGGGAGCACAGCTGGATGCAGTGCAATGCCCGGCTTGGGGGGCACAGCTGGATGCAGTGCAGTGTCCGGCTTGGGGGG